>NC_135577.1:33597500-33620000 GCF_965152235.1 Eretmochelys imbricata | reverse complement strand
TTTGGCCACAAAGGTGCATCCATTTTTGGAGACCAGAGGTAGTATATATTTTCCAGGAGAAATGAACAAATCAGATTGTTACAGCAGCTCTGAGCATTTATCTGAACCAAAATAGCTCTTTTTTGCCAAGAGGTAGTTGAATATACTGTATGTGTCACTAATGTACCTCTGTAGAGGCATAGCACAGAGTGGATATGTGATGTACTACTGCTATTAGCAAAGGGCGTTTTCCTTTAGCTCTGGTGGGAGAAGCCATTTTGGACCAGGATTCTGTCCTCGCTCCATGTATGGTGTGGTTTGTAAAGTGAATTTTTATGGTCCTTTCTAGATTCAGGTGTGTGAAGGTGAATCTCGTAATGAAGTCAATGGAAGTTTTGCTAGGTTAAGGACCACAGAATTTGGCCTATAAAAATTGCAAGTTGTCTGCAGCATATGGATATGTTACAGTGGAGGGAGGAGATTCTGACAGAAACAGTTTGTCCACTAAAAACTGAGCTGACACCAAACACTCACTTCAGTTGGAACCAGAGGCTTGTAATAAACTATGGATGAAATGTCCATGCTTTCCATTAAGTGACCCCATGTCATCCTTATTTGTGGCTTCCTAACAGTGAATTTAGTGAGATGGCCTACATGACTGGCATAATTCCATCTGAAACCGCAGATATGAATACTTATAAATAGAAATGGTCAGGTATTTAAATATCCAACTTGCCAGGAGAGGAACCACTGGGTACCTATAAGTAATGATGTATTGGAGAAAATCAAGCCACCTGGTAACTGGAAAAGTATGGACTGGGAATTAACCACGAGTGACTATTTGGTGTTGCACAAAGTGTTTTTTCCTCCTTCTCACCAGCATTGGGCAACAAAACTATCGAATGGGGGAAAAAAGTTCAGTGAAGACTAAAAAATGCTAGTTATACCTGCAGTTACAGCTTCTCTCTCTCCCCACCGCCAAAATTGATTCTTTTCTCAACCCAACCAAGTCAAACAACTGACATGTAATGTGTTTTGAGTTTAGCAGGACCACGCACCTAGAACAACTGTCCACAAATGGGATGTTGGTAGCATAGATTGTCTTTGCTAACTGGGGGGTGAGGACAAGCTCCCCTACAGTTATTTCATAAAAAAAGAGAAGGCCCAAATTCTGTTTTCCAGTAGCAATTGACTGCAGTGGAGCTGCACCAGTGTAACTAGGGCAGAACTTGACCAAGAGTGTCTATCTGTAGTGTCACTAGTGACAATAGATCTCTTCCATGATGGGTTCAGTGCTTGAGCTAGATGTTCTCTCCCACCACCCATCCCTTTAATTCTAATTCATGTCAAAGTCTTCAACCATCTTCACAGCTGGCTGGCAGATAGTTTGGATGAAAATCAGCCAGTGCTACCTGCTCCAAGATCTTTAATTCTTGATGGAACTGTGAATCTTGGTGTATTAGCCGTTTGTTAAGAAAGGAGGAGAAGGAGGAGGAGGGGAGATGCAACACATGGGTGTCTTTCAATAGTATGATGATCTCCCCATGTTGGGTGCCAGAACTGAGACTATTTTGTTCCGTGGGGCACTTTCTTTTGAAGAATTATAATCCAGTGACACAGGACAAAGCACCAAAAGTTGTGAGACTTGCATCTTTTGACATCAGTGGCAAAACTCCCATTGACTTAACTGGAGCAGGTTGAGGCCCTGAGTAAAGTTTAGAGGATGAATTAAAAGAACCTAGGAAGCCTATGAAAATGAGATCCAAAAGTCTGGCTCAATCACAACTTCTAATCCATTATGATAGTCTGATGGATAATCTGTAGTATAGTTTGAAAGAACGTGGAGACTCCTATTTATTGGTCTAAGTACAGAGGGGAAATAGTGAAGGCTGGTGGGTATGTTCCCCAGTGTTCCCAGGAGTGTGTAGTTATAATAAAAAAAAGTGTGTTACCTCTTTGTGATCTTTAAGAGTTGTTCTAATGAACGCTTTATCAGGCTGATCCAAAGTTCACTGAAGTCAGTGGAAAGACTCTGCTTGACTTCAGGAGACTTTAGATCAGGCCCATAAGCGAGTATATGTATTGTTTGTAAATTCTTAGGATCTACTGTGTATATCCTCATACTGCTCAGGATGGAAGACAATACACTACTAGTGTATTTTAGTTACAGACTTAGAGCTTGTCAGAAAGTTGAACATCCTCTTTGTCCAATAGTTGGAGTATTTCTAACTAACGAAATGACAGACTGCAAAAGAATGGGATTGGGTCAAATGTGAAGTATAGCCCTTGTACCCTGGGGATACAAGTCACTACAAAACCACAATAATGTGGTTGATACTTTCTAGCTTTAGGAAATGCTTCAGTTTCCTAATACAAATTACCTGTAATAGATTTTAATTTCTGCGTGCATTCTGTAATTATTTTTGTTTCAATGTAACTTTGAAATTGAGTGTTTTGCTTCTGTGGTTATCAGGTCACTTCTGAAAATAAATAGTGTATCTCTCAGAACAGTGATGTTATTATTATTCAAAGGCTACATGTTTGGGCAATTATGCAAACATTGTCTTACTGTCAGTCAGTAAAACCTTTTCCTGAATACCTGGGACACTTGAATTAATTAGACTTTTCTTCATCTTTTAATGTCATGGTGTGAGTCACTGTGCAGAAGGTGCATCTCTGTTACCCTCCTGCCCCCAGCCCAAACCAAAAGTGCACCGCTATCACCACATCCCTTTGTATACCCAAAGAGTCACATTGCTGAGCAGCTGCTCACCTGAGTCATCCCCTTGGGGTGAATGGTACTATTGCTGTGACCAGCTGCTCATCACTGTCAGTAGGGGGTCCTAAAGGGTGACATCTGCAATGCACTGGAACCCCACCTGACAGCACAGTGAATCCCGGTGTCATCTCAAACACAAGGCAAAACGAGTGGGCTGTTTAAATTGGGAAACGGTAACTGACAGAGTTTATTTCTAGCTCAAGAATGACATTTCTTATAAATGGCGTATTTTGATCTACAGATCCTATGGCCTATAACACAGCTGCACATAATAGTCAAGATCCAAAGCTACGTGCCTTTTAAGGGTTTTTTGGGGCGTGATTGTGGTTGCATGTTGTCAAAAAAAAGGCTAATGGTCACTAATTTTGTGATCAAGATGTGCTTGTTATCCTGTCTAGATGGGCCCATTTGAGTGAAAGTGGAGAACATTGATGTTTTTGATATACACATTTCAATTAAATGACTAAAGTGAAATTGTGCAAAGTCAAATGAATTGAAACAGCAAAAATGTTATGTGAGATTCTGCTGAATAAGAACTGTGAATCTTGCACAGGTCCATTGTGTAAGACATTTACAGTAAATGAATAAATAAAAATACTTCTGAATTTGGGTTTCAGTACTAGAATCTTTATCAGAGCTTTGAAAAATCTTCTTGACAAAACCAGAATCACTCCACATTTTCACCCTTCCAATGAAATACCATGGCAGCAAGCATTTCATCTGTTGGTGAAACTTCAGTGCAACAACTTTTCATAGTGCATTTTTGAGTTTTGAGCTGGGTTGATTGCCTGGCTTCCATGACAGCAGGGCTAAAGTCTTATGATATTTCATCCTTCTCTGACTGGCAAAGCCTGCCTCACGTGATCAGGAAGATCAGCAGAAGCCATTTTGACCAGTTTTCTCAGGGAGGGAAGGAAAGAATCAATGCTCGTGGAAGAGCATGGACAGAATTTGCAGTGGCACTCTGTTCCCCTTCCATGCCACAGTGCTTTGTTCAGTGATGCTTCTTTGCTCAGTATCAAGTATTGTGGATAAATTGGAGAGAGTCCAGCGAAGGGCAACAAAAATGATTAGGGGTCTAGAACACGTGACTTATGAGGAGAGGCTGAGGGAGCTGGGATTGTTTAGCCTGCAGAAGAGAAGAATGAGGGGGGATTTGATAGCTGCTTTCAACTACCTGAAAGGGGGTTCCAAAGAGGATGGCTCTAGACTGTTCTCAATGGTAGCAGATGACAGAACGAGGAGTAATGGTCTCAAGTTGCAGTGGGGGAGGTTTAGATTGGATATTAGGAAAAACTTTTTCACTAAGAGGGTGGTGAAACACTGGAATGCATTGCCTAGGGAGGTGGTGGAATCTCCTTCCTTGGAAGTTTTTAAGGTCAGGCTTGACAAAGCCCTGGCTGGGATGATTTAACTGGGAATTGGTCCTGCTTCGAGCAGGGGGTTGGCCTAGATGACCTTCAGGGGTCCCTTCCATCCCTGATATTCTATGATTCTATGATTCTATGGCGATGATGAGCGTACGGGCAGGGAAGGATAGCAGGGATAGACACCATGCCCCACATAAGGAACATACTGGAGCTCCAGTTGCTACTACAAACCTTAGGCTGAAGCAGTTGCAGTGGAGCAGCTGCTCCACATTGAGTCTTCTGTTTGAAAGGGTTACTTTTCTCCATCCCTTGTTAGGGATATACATCACATATATAATCTGACACTAAATCTTTCTTCTCTGATTTGTCTGGAGTACCCTGCTGTGGTTCACTCAGATTTTTGTGCTGGTTTTGTCTCATGCTATTATTTTATGAAACTTTCGTTTGCTCCTCTTCAATCCTGAGCCATCTGTTTTAATTGTGCCACCTGCACAGGTGACTTTAAGTAAGTGGGAAGGGATACAGGTTAGGGGCCAGACAAGGAGGTCTGTTTATTCTACCTCTGGGCCACAGGTGGATTCACCTCCTGGCATCTGCCTGAGTGGCCTTCCCTATTGGTGGAGCATGGAGTCCAGATCCCAGGTGCCGGACTAAGGGCACCCTTTTGGTAGATGTTCGTGATTTGCATCCATTTTGTCTCTGGCCCTGTCCTTGGCCAGTCTCCTTCAGACAAGGTCATGGATAAATTCCTTCATGTAAGCTGTCCATTTACTATAACATCATAAGGCCTAATGCTCATCTAAGGCAAAGTATCCCCAAACTTTGACAGTCCGTCCCCTGTCTTCCACCGTCAGCTGTGGCTGCAGCTTTACCTCCACTCTCTGACCCTCCCCTTGTAGAAACAGTTTGAATTGTTTGATAAATTTCCCCAGTGTAGACAAGGCCTAAAAGGAATTTCTGATTGAACTGGTGCCCTGTTTATGATGCTTGCTGTAAATGGCAGCGTGCATGTGTCCTCGATGGCTCACTCCTTGAGCATGCAGCGCAGCGAGGTGATATACAGCTCTATGTGAATGCTTATGCACAGTGCAGTGCTGTAAAATGTAGGCAATAAAAGATGGCCACCCCAAAGGAGACAGGAAGGAGGCAAAGTCATGTTTTTGGGCCCACTCTGTGTTGGCAAGTAGCAATGGTTGGCTTTGTAGAAGAGCATATGCTACTCACCTCTCAGAGCCTATGCTCTGGCAAGTGTGGCTCTGCACCTCCTCCAACACCAGGGAGTGCCTAAAAGGTGCAATACAACCCATGAATAATCCAGTTTTCTCATGCTGTCTCTCCATTCTCTGTCTTCCCAGGACTTAAGCGGGTATAAATCACTATGGCTCCAAAGACCTACGTGCTGCTTTACACCAGCGAAGGATCTGGACCATAGCTGGCTGCTGTTCCACTTCCTTAATAGCTTGAAAGTTCATGAGCAGAATGTTGCGTGTGAAAGGCTTTTTCACCTGATGGGTGGGGGTAGGGAGAAAGCAAAATTTCAGATTTGCAGAACTGAACAAGACAGAATGGAGACTTTTTCTGAACCAACTTCAATGAAAAAAAAAAGCTTAGCTTTGCACAACTCAACTCCTTCAGGTGGAACTTCACACTTGTGAGAAGGCCATCAAAAGTTCTAGACACAACTTAATACCACCGTGAGAACTTAAGTGGCTGCGATGGGGCATCTGCCCCCACACTGGCCCATAAGAGGTGATAGAGCCCTAGGGAGGCTGTGCAGGATGCAGCCGATTAGAGAGGGGCTGTGAAGAGCAGCCAGTCAGGGCGGGGCTGGCCCATATAAGAAAGGCTGCAGGGCAGAGCAGCTTTAGTAGTTGCCTGGAATTTGAGGAGGGAAGACCAGGCTATTAGCAGGAGGAAGGAGTGCCAGCACCCTGGACAGAACAGTGCTGCCACCAGGGACTGGGGAGAGTTCCTGGCTAGTTGCTAAGACTTGCAGGATGAAGCCCTGAGGTAAGGGTGAAGAAGGTGCTGGGGGCTGCGAGGAAGTATCCCAAGGAAATGAACTGAGGAGTCAGAGGAGACGCAGCAAGTGGCAGCCATCTACAGGGTCCCTGGGCCGGGACTCAGAGTAGTGGGTGGGCCTGGGTCCCCCTTACCCCCTCACCCTCCGCCACTGAGGAATTGGACTGCGGTCGCCACTGAGGGAAGTGGCTGGACAGTGGACTGCAGTTCCCCCAGAAGGGAGGAGAACAGAGTGTGGCACTGCCGGAGGGCTGTGCCATGAAGAAGACAACGCGGTCCTGGGAGTGACATGGGGCCTGGAGCAGAAGTTGCAGTGGTGAGACACCACCAGAAGAGGGCACACTGTCTAGCAGAGCTAATCCCTGGGACAGCCAGCAGGAGGCACCACAGTGAGTTGCATCCCGGCACAGTGGCACATAGGCCATTGTGCTAGTCTTTGTGCAGGGTTGAATTCCACCCTATGTTAATATTGCAATAATTCAGATTTGTGGTCATTAAAGTTTTATCACATGGAGGAAATAGTCATTATAACTGTCAAAGTATTATTGATTATTTTAATAGGGAACATTCTCCCATGTAATCAATTGCTTTTTTGTAAATAAGTATGTGCAGTAATTAAATGGGTGGTATTTAAATTCTCTGCATTTTGTGGGCAGCTGGGCTACCTCCTGCCTACATGGTACTCATCGGGGCAGCATGTCCAAGAGAGGGGGAAAATACTCATTATTAGAATTTAAAAAGAATATATTTAAATTGTATAATCTGAATAAGTCGAGTGTTACGAATTGCTTTTGAACTAGCCCCACATCACACAACAGCTCTATTGAGACCATGGAAACAGTTACACTCATTGGGCCACACTCACCCATGGCTTTGCAAGGAGCAGCTCATCAAGCTACAGTCTCCACCCAATTGTTTCACTCCCTCCCTGGTTCTGCCCAGGCAGGGCAACTTTAGATTCTTCCCAGGGCTCCATAGTGAAAGCTGCAGAGGGGCTGAGCTGCATCCATGCACTCACCTTGGCAATGCCTCCTTCTCAGTCAGTGCCCTTCACTCAATCGGATAACAATGGGTGCTCCCTGTCAGAGGAGACAATGCACCTGCCTTGACCCACTGTAGTCCTACCTCCCCACAGTTAGACTTCCTGCAGACAGGGTTTGTGCCCTGGCTTATTCCACCAGTTTATACTAGGGAAGAATGTAGCCCACTGGCAAGTGACACCCAGGTAATCACTCCACACCTTTCCAGGTGACGATCCTTTCTGGAGTCACTTCTGCTAGTCTCTTTCAAAGGGAACTGTGCCATTATTCCAGTGTTCCTCATTCCAACATGGAACACTGACAATACTTTTCTTTATTCAAGCAGTCTAAGCCTACACTCGGCTGATCACTCAATGGGCAAAATTGTAACAAGTGCCAGTTCCAAGCTTCCAATGCTGGTTCTGGTTGTTCAAGCACCTAAGATCCTTATTTGCCCTGCATTCCATCACCATACATAAAGAAGTAACCATTGCAATCTTACCATTCACACAGTGCTTGCTGTTATTCCTATTGATAGTTTGTAATACCTCCGGAGTTGTGAGTAGGATTTTAAGACACCCACCTTGCGCCTTGTGTTTATGGCTTTTTGTCCTTATTTACTCAGAGACGTTCCTCCAGGCCTCTGTCAGATATTCTGCCCCCAATTTTTATTTTTAATAGTGGGCCACCTTAGGTATCACACTACACACAGAGGCAAATCTTACTACTTGCCACTTTGTCATTCCCGCCCAAGGCCCAAAAATCTATCACTGACGTTACTGACTTTGCCATTGTCAGGTGTTTGTGGACGATATCTGAGATAGAACATATGCAACCATATCCCATATATATCACCCCTACAAGTCTCTCCACTTCTTCTCCTAGTGCTGTGGGCTGCATTATCAATCACCAGCCATCATTTGTGTGCATTCCGAACAGCACATGCATGTATAGTGAAATCCCCTCCTGTGCAGAGGGCTAACACAAGGCCTGCGTAATACCTGAGTCTCACTGACACCCTGTGTACAATGCATCTGTTTATTCAGCATGGCTAAAAGTAAAAGACTGCCCTCAGAGCAAGTAGGGCAATCATCAATTTCTGTAATGCTACCCAGCTCTTATAGAGCACTTTCCAGCCAGAGATCTCAAATCGTTTCACCGAGGAGGCCACTATCATTATCCCCATGTTACAGATGGGGAAACTGAAGTCCAGAGCGGTGAAGTGACTTGCTCACCCAGCAGGCCAGTGGCAGAGCTGGAATACCACCCAGCTCTCCTGAGTCCCAGGCTGGTCCTCTGTCCACCAAACCCAGCTGCCAAGGACTTTCCCTGCTCCATAGTGGTGAGGCAGCGTCGTGCCATTGTGCGCTAAATGTTGTAAAAGGCACTGAGAAGTGATAGCTATGGACACCTGGTAAATGGGTGTAAGGGTAACAATAAATATAGCATGGATTTATTTATAGAGTGCCCCTTCCTTGTTCTTCCCCCTTCAGCCAGGCATTGCCCAAACAATTCATATGATGATACATCATCAGGCAAAAAAGCCCACAGATACTAAAAAGCCAAAGTTACATTACAAAAATGACTATGGTCATCCTCATAGGCCACAAAAAATAGGGAAAGGGAGGTCTTTGCCCTGGGCCAGCACTGCAGATATGCTGTCATCCTTTGAGCAATTATCTGAATGCTGGAAGGGGGAGTGTTGGAAGAGGATGTATATTTGGCAGCACCTGAGACTCAAGTTGAGCTGGTCAAGGCATTTCAGCTTTGTCCTGTCTTTTCAGTTTGTTATGTGAAAGTGAGGGTGCCCAGGTGATTTCTATGGCATGGGCATTACAGGCGAGCTGTGGCTGAATCCTGTCACTGGAGATGAAGAAAGCATGGCAGGTGATCACAAAGAGAATTAGCTCATGTATTTTGACAGGTGAAGCCTAAATAAAGTGAACTAATATGACAGGAAGTGAAGCCAAGTTGCAGTGGAAGGGATGAAATCACAGAAAGAGCAGATTATCATAAGAAACAAAATATGTGGATGAGAAATACAAAAACGCAAACATTGAGCCAACATTGCATCTTAAACAGCCAAGTTCGCGCAGAGGCTTTATACCTGCCACATGCTGTTCACTGCTGGGCACTTTCGGATAAGGTAGAAATCACAACCATAGTAAATGCTTCCAGATCCTAACTCAAGGCAGTGGGGGAGTCCGTGTGACTGCTGTTCCCTAAGGGGAGAGAGAAAATGCTATGTGGGGCACCAAAGCAACGGTGGATTTCTTAGCATATGGTTTTTTTAACTGTGAGCTCTGACAGCTCTCCGCTGTATGGAAGGAAGGGAAATCATTATGAATATCATTAGCAGGCAGTTTGAAAGCTTTCTAGCCACTGTGTTTCAGAAGAAGCTACATATAAGCAATGGGGAAACTTTATGATTTGAAAAAGTTTAATTTTTGAGTTAAAAAAAAAGAAAATATGTATGAAACAAACTACAGATAATGTGCAAAATTAGGATTTTTTTCATTAAAGATGCTCCCAACCAAATATACCGTAGAAGCAGAAAAATACTATCTACCCAGATCAGAACAATTAACAAGCTGGCCTACTTTGGGGCTCTATTTCTGTGCTTAAGGGCTTGTCTACACTAGAAAATTAAGTCGACTTTATCTAATTTGACCTCGAGCCTCCAAATTAATTAAGTCGATTGTGTGTGGCCACACCATGCTCATTGTCTCGAGGGAGTGCGTCCTTGCTAGTAGTGCCTGCATCGATGCACAAAGCAGTGCGCTGTGGGTAGCTATCCCAAAGTGCAACTTGCCACAGTGTGTTTTGGGAAGTTTGTGCAGTGCCTCATGGGACCAAAATATTGTTGCAGGGGAGAACGGGAACATTGCGTTGGCTTCCCATGATGCACTGTCCTCCCTCCCTCATATCAAGGGCAAACAACCCAGTGGTTTTTGCGCCATAAAACAGCTGCGCGTACGCCATAACCCCAGAAGCCTAGAGCCTGTTCAGTTGTGCACTCTTGCTGTGAGTATCTCAAACACTTTGCACCTTCTCCTGCAGTACTTCCAGATCTGAAGTAGGGTCCTCCATGTGGAACATAGGGATGTCCTGCAAGCACCCCTGCTGCAAGCCATTGAAAAAAAGAATTCACAGTTGCTGCTGGCAGTCACCGAACAGCTGTACTCTGTTGAGTGCCGTTTCTGATCCCGTGAAATAAGCACTGACTGGTGGGACCGCATTGTTTTGCAGGTATGGGCTGACAAGCAGTGGCTGCAGAACTTTTGAATGTGGAAGGCCACCTTCCAGGAACTTTATGCAGAGCTTTCCCCGGCCCTGAAGTTCAGCAACACAAAAATGAGAGCTGCTCTGACAGTGGAAAAGCGAGTGGCGATTGCTATTTGGAAGCTTGCAACACCAGACAGTTATTGGTCAGTGGGGAATCAATCTGGAGTAGGTAAATCAACCGTGGGAGCTGCTGTGATCCAAGCCTGCAGGGCCATTAATCAATTTCTGCTATGAAGGGTAGTGAGTCTGGGAAATGTGCAGGACATAGTGGATGGTTTTGCCATGATGGGGTTCCCTAATTGCGGTGGGGCGATAGAAAGCACGCATATCTCCATCTTGGCACCAGACCACCTTTCCAAAGAGTACATAAACTGAAAGGGATACTTGTTGCAAGTGCTGGTGGATCACAGGGGGTGTTTCACCAACATTAATGTAGGATGATCAGGAAAGGTTCATGATGTGTGCATCTTTAGGAACTCAGGTCTGTTCAAAAAGCTGCAATCCGGGACTTTCTTTCCAGACCACAAAATTAACATTGACAACATTGAGATTCCTATAGTTATCCTGGGGGACTCAGCCTACCCCTTGCTCCCATGGCTCATGAAGCCAAACACCAGCCGTTTGGACAGCAGTAAGGAACAGTTCAATTATAGGCTCAGCAAGTGCAGAATGGTGGTTGAATGTGCCTTTGGTCGTTTAAAAGGGTGCTGGAGAAGTTTACTAACAAGGTTGGACCTTAGTGAAGAGAACATCCCCATGGTTATAGCTGCCTGCTGTGTGCTCCATAATATCTGTGGAAAAAAGGGGGAAATTTTTACACAGGGGTGGGCAGATGAGGCAGATCGCATGCCAGCCATTTTTGATCAGCAAGACACCAGGGCGATAAGAAGAGCACAGCAAGGGATGCTACATATATACGAGGCTTTGAAAAGCCATTTCAATAATGAGTCACAGTAATGTGAGCGGCTTATCTCATTGTGCTTTCCCAAAGCTTCACCTGGCTTGTATCACTGTCCCTGTAAAGCCAACCCCCCACCCAAGCCAACTGCTTCTGTTCAATAAAGAACATTTCTTTCTTGAATCCATTTACTTTATTTAACAAACATAAGTAAAGAGAGAGAACAGAAATAAAGTTAGCTTGGGAAAAAAGGGTTGTAAAGTTGGAACGGGAGAAACATTTTAGCTGTGTAACATAATACCTCATTCTAGACCATCAAAGGTCTGTGAATTGGTGCCTTCTGTTCCTTGTTCCCTCCCCCTGAGTTAAGTGAAAGGGATAATAGACTTTTCTCCTCATGGAATGCTTGGGGGAGGGTGATTCTGCACCAGGCGATGCTGGCTGGCTGTTCACCAGGGTCTGCAGAGGGACTCTACCCTCCTGTTTCTGTTTCTGCAGTTCAACCAGATGCCTCAACATGTCTGATTGGTCCCTCATAATCCGAAGCATCTTACCCTGCACCTCATGCTCATAGGAAGTTTTCCTGCTCTCCATGTCCATGTCTAACTTCTCAGATAGTGAAATCCTTCAAGCTCTCAGCTCTGTGTCAGCTGTCCCAGAGGCATTCATTATCTAGGTGAACATGTCCTTCCGCGTTCTCTTTCTCCTCCTCCTAATCAGTGAAAGTCTGCTTTCAGGTGTTGATGACATGCCAAAGGACACATTTCCAACTGTCAGTCATGGTAAAAAAGGAAAGGAGCCATTGTACATGCATAAAATGTTTCCATAGCAAGGCTGTTTTCATTTTTAAAAAAATCCTTATTACACTAGGTGCAAGCCATAACATAATCAGAATCCGTAACAGTTCACTGCACCATTTTGCTGCTCCAGCCATGGTGAGTAGGTCCCCCTGAGTCATGGGTGACTGCACTTTTAATGAAGTTTATGGCAGGCTCATCTTGGGAGCAGAGGTAGCTAGTTGAACAATGGTCCTTCCCCATAGCACCACGGGAAGCTGTTCAAGAACAGGGCGGGAGGGGGAATGTTTTCACTCCCAAATTGCGGAATCTTACATGTGGGGCCTCAGTCCCATATCAGCCACTTAAACTACTTGCCAACCCATGCTGAGTACAGTAAAGGCACATTAGTAGCTGTGTGGTTTGGCGATCTGGAATGGGATGGGCTGGGATGGGTCTACATGCTCTTTTTTTTTTTTTCTTATAAAAGCACTTTTAATGAGAACTTCCCCCATTTCTCCTAGGCGACCCTGCGTGATATCAGTCTCCTGAGGGTAACAGAGGCGGAAAGGAAGGAGATGTTGCAAGCATCTGGGTATAGACCCAGTCCTTATGCTGCTATGCTATGTACCACAATGATGCTAGCATAATTAATTCAGGAGTTGCATGGGAAAGCATCCTACCATGGTGGAAGAAATAAGATTACCCTGCCCAGAAACCTTCTGCACAGGATTGCAGAGTACCTCCATGAAAGTTTCCTAGAGATATCCATGGAGGATTCCCAGGCTATCCCAGTCCACATAAACAGTCTGTTCCGGGGGCCACCCTCTGCATATCTGGAGTGGCCTCTTGTAAGCAGAGAACCACAGCATCTTGCTTTTTCTTCACAGTAAAGATGCAATACTGTCACAATAAAATGCCCCCCTCATGGGGTCCCCTGGGTAAGCACCAGCGTTGTATATTGCTAACGCCTTTATATGTATTGGAAAGTATCTTGGGAAGGGTTGAAGGTGTGAGTGGGGAGTGAAAGATTCTTTTGCAGGTTATGAGAGGCTGAAGGTGGAGGAAGGAAGAAAGAAACTGGTTAACTCGACGATCCAGGTAGGCCCGAAGATAAGGAACAAAACTGCAGCCCAAAGCCAGTACACACAAACAAGCTCTCTGCTGCCAAACAGCCAGAAGCTTGTATCTCAACCCCGGCCAGCCGTGAGAAAGGAGAACTGAGCCAGACAGAACTGAAGGGGTTGCAAAACTAGTAAGATTGCGAAGGTCGGTGAGTGGAAAAACAACAGTCCTGCAACCCTGAAACTGGTGTGTTTTGGGGAAACTAAGGGAGCCGCAGAAGGCCAGTTCAGACTGGTATCGAGAGCACAGGGGACGAGGGTCCCTGGATGAAAATGCCCCCAGAAGAACCCAGGGTTTAAAATCCTCCCAAGAGCTGAAGCAAGTCGGAGATTTACAGTAGACCCTAGATGACTGTGCACAAGGCAGAACTCTCGCCTACCCTTCCGCCCCTCTTCTTCTTATGTTACACCCAGGCTTGGCCAACCTTGGGTTGTGCTTATGTAAGTGTATGTGTATGTGCTTGTGTATGAAAGTGGGTTAGGGCTCAGACACTAAAACTTTCTTCTTCCCTCTGAGTGACGTGGGGTGCGCCAGCACTCACTGCTGATATTTGGTTAATAAAGCTTCAAACTTAGTCACTTGGTGTGCTCCTTCATCTCCTCCCCTAAAGATCCTGCGGCCTCAGCCTGATCACCTGAAACCCCAGGCAGATTGGTAACATAAATCTGTCACAATACCGCTGAATGCGTGTGCCTGCTAAAGTTTAGCTGGACTTTGATTGTAACTGTATACTCACCAGAGGTACCTTCCCGAGCATAACGGTCAGCCACCATGATGTCCTGTGACCCACACGGCTCCAGGGTTAAAAATATTTCCTGGCTCTCAGAGAGAATGGATCCATCACTCACCTGTCGTTTATTCTCCTCCTCCTCCTCTTCCTCATCCACCATATCGTCCTTCTTATTGTCCCGAGACTCACACACGTGCAAGGTGTCCATGTTGCATGTGAGGGTACTGGTAGGGTCACCCCTGAGAATCACATGCAGCTCGTTGTAGAACCGGTATATGTCGGGTTCAGTACCAGAACAACTGTTTGCTCCTTTGCCTTCTAGTACGCTTGGCAAAGTTCATTTATTTGCACACGGCACTGCTGTATGTCCCTTGTGTAGCCCTTCTCCCCTATTCCACGAGCAACCTTTGCATAGATGTCAGCGTTTCTTCTGCTGGATTAGAGCTCTGCCTGCACAGACTCTTCTCCCCACACAGTGATGAGATCCACCAACTCCTGTGCAGACCAGGCTGGAGTGTGGCTGGGGAGTATAGTCTCTGTGATCAGCTGTGCTCAAGCTGGCATGCTCCCAATGCTGATCAAACAGGAAATGGGAAATCAAAAATTCTCAGGGCTTTATTGGGGAAGGGGCTGTTTCTTGTGTACCTGGCTGCAGTGCAGCAGAGTTGAGAATGATCTCCAGAGTGGTCACAGGTGAGCATTGTGGGACACCACCTGGAGGCCAATTAAGTTGAATTACACAACGCTGCGTCTGCACTACCTCGCAATCGAAACGGGAAGTGGCGCGAGCCAGGACACCGCTTCCCACAGCTCCCATTGGCTGGGAACGGTGAACCACAGCCACTGGGAGCAGCGAGCGGCCGTACCTGCGGACACTCAGGTAAACAAAGCGTCTCATGGCCTGCCAGGGGCTTACCCTGAACAAGCGGTGAACCAAGTCTTGGAGCCCCTGACATAGAAGGTATTTCCTGGAGACAGATTAAATTAACATTGCTGTGGCATATAGGGATGGTTGCCACAAAATTTGGTCCCATTGGCATCATACACTTCAGTGAAATAAATAGCCTACATTTGATGTCCCCTCAAAATCATTCAGCAACAAAAGGGACTGGGGAATTTCTACTCTGCCCTGAACCTAAAAGAATGGATGATTGCCGGGTAAAGTTTTTTTAAAAAATCCTCTTTATGGGCCCGTAGCCACAGCTGGACTCGGCTATGAGAGAGGCTCTTGATATTATTTGTACATCAAACCATTTTACACAGTTATCGTAGATATTATCTATCACGTAGTGCTTATGTGAAATAATTGGCAAGTCAGGTGAAAGATCATACTTGACCAGTCCCAGGTTGGAGGCTATATTGCCCTGTTAGCCAACACAACTCTGTTCTTTATAGCTATATCATCACCATTCTAGTTCCTATCATTGGGTTTCACTTCACTGTAGTGTCTATTGAGAGTTTTCAGTAAGCGAGGAAAATACAAGAATTTCAGTTCTTACTGATTTCCATTCTTTTATTCACAAAGCCCTTCTCATTTTGGTCAATTATATCCATTTCAAAAGAAAATGAATAGTTAGTACTGCAACATTCCTTGAAATGTTATGCCAAGTGGCTTCATTTTTTTTTACAAAATCATAAATCTGGTTTTGAAATAAATATTGAAAGACAAGAGGGATTATATTGGGTGTGCATTCTTGGATATTCTAAGTGAGCTTCTGCTGTGTGGGAGCCATAGAAACACACAGACTTTGCTTCCTCACCAGCCGAGCTATTCAGCCGGAAGCTAGGCTGATTACAAACCAGTTTTTGGCCAACGACTGCTGGTACCCCCAGCAGAGATCTGCTGGAGGGTGCAGACTTAATTATAATGCATCTTCCCTACTGCTGCAGAACACTAATCCTGATTCACCAGAGTCCAAAGCCTTTGTTTGATTGTGGAAACTATTTTTGGATTTTTCGAAGTTAATCCAGCTCTGAATTTGAGACATTTAGGTGTGGAAGCTCTGCACAGAATGCTGGCTCAGTAATCTGGGAGTAGATTTTTGGCCTGTAAGGTTCATACCTGTTGCACGAGTTGAGTCTTTGTTATACGTAATCTCAAGGCCATTGGTTATGTTAACAATATGTACACAAACAAGGTAGTATAACAGCTTCAACAAGGAGCAGGCTCTATTCAAAACAAAATCATAGCCTATATAATGTAGGAAGCAACTTCTCTTCAAGAGGAAGAGCCTTCAGATGACAAATACTACCTAATTAGGGCCATCTATTGATACTTGAAGGCATTCTTCTATCAGTATGTATATACAATTTTCTCCTGTATCTGTTGTCTTGGTCTGTCTCCCTGTCAAGAATCCAGCATGTGCCTTGAATCCAACTCGCAGCAAAGAGAATGGAAAAACTTTCTTCATCTTCAGTGAGAGTTGCATCAGTCCCCATGTGATGACGGAAAGGCTATATTAGTCAGGATTAACCAAATGTGCCTGTCAATTCAATCTTTCATGAAAGGCCTCTCTCACTGAGTCTACACCCATTAACTACTAAAATTTCAGTCTTGTATGCAGGAGGAAGCCTGTTGCCCTGAAAGTGTATTTCATCATTTGGAAAGGATATGAGACTAAAGCAGACACTGTTGGAAGATAGGTTTACTTTCTCTGAATGACCTTTGAAGGTCCCTGTGTCTCCTGTAGCACCTCTACCTTCATAGGCTGGACAAAAATACCTCAAAGAATGTTTCAACTTCTTGAGGCCCCAACTAGCAAGACATGACAGAGTGTTCATCTTCCCAAGTACCTTTCAGGAATTTTTCTGTTCTCTGGTTCCTTGCTATCAGTGCAGAACAAATAGTAAATATATATTAGCTTTTGTCAGAGTGCCAAGGGTGTGCCACAGGAATACATCTCAAATAATCTATGTAGCTTCTTGTTCATAATGCTTTCCTTATAGGCATGACATCATTATAGATGAAAGAAAAAAAAATTGCTCTTTAAGTCCTTCAGGTCAGGACTCTTGTCTCTTTTCTGTGTCCAGTGTCCAGTATAATAGGACTCTAATCCCAACTGTGGCCTTTGAGTGCTACCATAATACAGATATTTACTCTCAGTCATAATGTTTCTGACTTTCTCAACAGTGTTTGTGCTATGGACTAGACAAATGGTAATCAAGAAATATGTTGTCATCATTTTGTCCCAATACAATACAATGCATAATACAGACCACTAGAGAAGAGCATTAAAAGATTCATCGGGGCAAGGGGTGGGGGTTAATACAGTCTACCAGAATTACTCTGTCCTTCACCTAAATTGTGGTCATGAAGCTTAGAGGTGCTTTGATTATGGACCTCAAACCTTCTGGAAACACAGGATCTGATTCTCATTTATATGAAAAACCCCTTTGGAATGTTCTCCTGAATAAAAAGGCCTTAAAGTGAGTTAAATGTAAATTTATGACCACTATAGGGCCCCTTTACACTCCCAGGGCAGAGCAGTATAAAGGGGCCTTACTATAAAACAGAATCAGGCCCTATGAGACTGGCAGCTAAAGTTGGGTGAACAGATGAATGAAAAATTCATTTAAAGAATTGCACTTTTTATTCTGTTCACTGATTTTTCACAAGCAGATTGTGGTTTTCTTGAATGTCCTAGTTTTTCAAAATTATTATCAGAAAAACCATTTTTTAAAATAATTCTTGGCCAGCAGATTATTTGTTAATCATTCATTACAAATACAGATAAACCCCAATTATCCAAATGTCAAGTGGGATATCCATAGCAATCACATAATCAGAGTTTCAGCAATGCAAAATTTCTATATTTTGTATAATCATAGTTCAGCGAGCCAGGGGTTTACCGATATCTGATATACAAAATTTGGGCTGTGTTCATTAGCGGTGCTTGGAGAAAAGAGGATATGTTATATTGCTATTTTCATTTATTATGTGTATTGCAGTGTTGCCTACAGGTCCCATCTGAGATCAAGAACACATTGTGCCAAGCACTATATATACAATTAATGAGACAGTCCATAATCTGATGAGTTTATTGTCTAAACAGACAAGGTGACAAAGGATGGGAAAGGAAACAGATACAGAGACTTGCCCAATGGCACAGGTATAACCAGGTAGGCTGATTTCCAATCCTGTGACTTAACTGCTAGACCTTGTTGCCTGCCCTAGTCTGTAATTGGATGAGTATAATTCTCAGAGTGACATTCCTGGTGTGAATATTCACATTTACAAATTCAAAATCTGATTTCCACAAACATTCTCCAAAATTCACTAAAGGGCCCAGTTGCAAGCCCATTGAAGTCATTGGATCAGGCCCAAAATTAAACCCATTCCCTAGGGCAGGGGTCGGCAACCTATGGCACACATGCCAAAGATGGCACACGAGCCAATTTTTAATGGCACGCTGCTGTCTGCCGGGGACAGCAGCATGCAATTAAAAATCCTGCCCGGCCCGGCCCACTCTTCTCCGCCCACCGCTCTCTCCTTGCAGGGCAGGCAAGCTTCCCCCTCTTTCCACAGCGTGCAGGGTTCCTGCCCCTCCTTCTCTCCCTCCCTGTGGCCGATCAGCTGATGGCCCTTGCTATGGGGGGGAGAGGGAAAAACAGAGCCGCAGCGCGCTCTCTGCTCCGGGGACGTTGGGGAAGGGGATGGAATCGGCATATTCCCTCTAGTCCCCTGCCATAAGCCACTCAGGGCGGGGGGCTGGGAGCACCCCCACAACCCCAGCCCACACCCCCAGCCCTCTGCCCTGACCCATGAACCCTCCTCACACACACCCGGCTCTCTGCCCTCAGCCCTGCACCCCCCACACACCCCAGCCCCGTGCCCTGACCTCTGCACCCCTCCACAACCCCAGCCCTGACTCCAGCACCCCACACACATACCCAGCCCCCCAACCCCCTGCCCTGACTCCTGCACCCTCCTCACACACCCCCAGCCCCCTGCCCTGACTCCTGCAACCCCCACACATACCCAGCCCCCCCACACTCCATGCCCTGACTCTTGCACCCCCCACATCCACATCTCCACTCCCGCCCTGAGCACCAAACGGGAGCTCCTGCACACACACACACACATTCCCACCTGCACCCCTCACACCAAATGGGAGCTGCCCAGGTAAGCGCTCCACACCCAAACCTCCTGCCCCAACCCTGAGCCCCCTCCCTCATTCTAGCTCCTGGCCAGACCCTGTACCCCAACCCCCAGCCAGCTCCTTCACCCCAGCCCTGTTCTCAGTGCACTCCCACCCTCATCTCAGTGCAGAGAGAGGAAGAGAATGGCCAGAACCAGGGAGAAAGTAGGTACCTACTCTGTATGGACAGGGCCGGAACCCCGGACCGGCAGCGGGCTGAGCGGGACCGGCAGCTGGGACCCTGGCTGGCAGGAGCTGGCGGACGGAACCCCAGATCGGCAGCGGGCTGAGCCGCTCAGCCCACGGCCGGTCTGGGGTCCCGGCCGCCAGCCCCGCTCAGCCGGCTGCCAGTCTGGGGTTCTGGCTGCCAGCCCCTTGCCAGCCGGGATCCGAGCCACAGGCCCCGCTCAGCCCACTGCCGGCCTAGATGAATGGAACCCCAGGCCGGCAGCGGGCTGAGTGGGCCGGCGGCGTAAGATCAGCATTTTAATTTAATTTTAAATGAAGCTCCTTAAACATTTTGAAAACCTTGTTTACATACAACAATAGTTTAGTTATATAATATGTAGACTTATAGAGAGAGACCTTCTAAAAAACGTTAAAATGTATTATTGGCATGCGAAACCTTAAATTAAAGTGAATAAATGAAGACTCGGCACACCACTTCTAAAAGGTTGCAGACCCCTGCCCTAGGGGATTTGAGGAAGGGAAACACAAGCGGGTTGAGAACACAATCAAAATGAATTTGTAAAAAAATGTCAAAGGAATAGTCACAGATGGTCTGATCCTCCATTGCCCTGCACTTTCTGTTGTCATTTGCATACTTGCAAAGTGGGTGCAAAATGCTACCTAATAGGGACAGCAGCATTTTGTGATCATTTTGCTCAGATGTAAATGCTGACACTAGTTGCAAGGCAATGGAGAGTCAGGCCCGGAATTTTTCTCCCCAGCTTTACTAGTACCTGTTAAGGCTAGCATTTCAGGCTCAGTGCTGCACAATGCTGAGCCCACTGGCCCCTAACCAAGCCTTAAGCATATGCTTAATTTAAAGCATTCTGGGCTTGATCCTACACCAATGGGAGTTTTGCCTTTGACTGCAATTGGAGCAAGCATAGGACCATTTAAGTCAATAGGACTACCTATGCTTAAAGGGAAGCTTTGCTCGATCATGGCCAGAGTGCCAAGCCCCTTGCAGAGTCTGTGCTGGTGTAGATTTGTTGATTCCTGTAAGCAAACAGTAAGTGCTGTTGAAAGTCTTGCTGGTGCTCTAAATATGTTTTAAGTTACCCTAATATAACCACGAGGTTGATAATCTCTTCTCTCCGCTCATTTACATTTAAGGATGACTGTGGTTTTAATGAAGTAGAATATTCCAAATACTAATGGATCTGAAATTGCTTATTCTTACCAAGAGGTACTCCAGATAGCACATTTGCCTCAAGTGATATAAAGTGATGAGTTAATTCATACAGTTGTGTCAATTGCTTGAAGATATTGAGAATTCTCTACAGTGATATTACCAAGATGCCTTTTTGCTCTACCTCCATACCAGGAAGTGTCAGAGTAGAGATTGCTGTAATCTCTCCAGTGTGTAGGGGCGAGGCCCGTGGAGGTCTTCCAAGTGCCACAGACATGGCAGCCTCCAGTTAGTGAGATCTTTCTCTTCACATCCTTCTGCAGTTCCCGCTGATGGTGCTTAAGGTACTCAAGATTTTGACATATGTAGCCAATCTCCCACAGGATCACAGTGCCTTACAGTGATTAATAATTGGTAGAGTCTGTTTTAAGGATACCATGTCAAACAGGACACTCAAATCCCTTACCACATCCTGCACCAAAGTGGTGATCAGACAGGTGTTTTTCTCCTCATTTTGGTGAAAAATTCCACAACCCGTCTCACGCCTCTCCAGAAGAAGCCGTGGAAGGGGCAGAAAAGTTTGGGGACATATTCATATCTCTCAGGTCTCTCTCCCTGCTCTGAGAACAAAGGTCTACAAAACGAGGGTGATGCCATAGCCAGGAGTTTAGTATAAAGCAGAGCAGCATAAAGTAGAGCAAAGAGATGTCAGCCACTGTAATACACTGAATATGGTTTCCTTCTGAGTCTGGCGTGTAGAAGACATAGCATCAGAACACATCCATGCCAAAGTTTGTGAGCATGCAATTTATGCAATGGATTCCTACCCACGTACCACACGTGGGAATTTTCTGCCACACTAGCTTGGTTAAGATCACAGGATGGAAAAAAATAAAAATAAATAAATAAGGGACTGGAGTTGTTGTTTTTTAATCTGTTCAACTGAAAGTTTTCTTTGCATCAGAATAATAGAATAAAGACGAGAGAACAGTGCTGATGTCTCAAAACCTGGCACCAAAGTTTATTTTTCCTAAGCAGTCTGAGTCTGAACAGCCCTGTCAGACAATGTCAGTAGAGGTGAGAAAAAGATAAAAAAATCACTGAATTGAAGTGATAAAAAAATCACTTGTGCTGGAAAATAAATAAATGCACAAGACAGGGTAAATATGTGGCCATTAAAAGTGGCATAACCCTGACTGCAAATTGAACACCCTTGTATGTATTTCCCAGTCTCAAAAGCTCATCATGCCACCTGTATTTCTGAATGAGCCAAGTGTCTAGTGGTATGAAATGAATGCAAAGAGGCAGACATAAGCATTCTCATCAGTGTCCATAGTCATAGCTGGGCATGTAGTGAAGGGTCTCAACTCAGCTTGTTATGGTTATCATGACGCAGAGCCTGAATAAATGCCTCTTCTCCGAGCCCAGACAAACATGAACTGACAAGCACTGTTTTGCCCTTAAGGCTCCTGTCCACAGTGGTATGTTGGCAGTTCTTCTCTGTAAATCCTCCCCCTCCCCACAAAAGTGTACACCAGGGTTTCCTCAGCATTTGTTCAATTTAGACCCCAGCATACCATTCATGTGAGACCCATACCATGCACAGGCATTGATGCCTTCATTGTTCTGCAACAATATGAGGGTATTTGCCAAAAGTAAGATAGGGACTGAGATCCATAGCCAAAGAAGAAAGGGAGAGAGAGAAAGAGCCCATCTGCATCTGGATTCTGCTCTACAAGTACCTCGCTAA
This sequence comes from Eretmochelys imbricata, assembly GCF_965152235.1. Lineage (NCBI taxonomy): Eukaryota > Metazoa > Chordata > Testudines > Cheloniidae > Eretmochelys > Eretmochelys imbricata. The sequence goes on along the minus strand of NC_135577.1, from coordinate 33,597,772 downwards.
AGAAGCCTATGAAGCCTCCGTGCCTCTCACCATTGAAATCAATTTCCTGCTGAACGGTGTCCTTAGACATGGACTGGATTCTGAGTCTTATTGTCTCCTGAAACAATGGAAATAAAACCCGGTGACAGTACAGATTCTAATGTCTTTACTTGCTTTGATAACAATGACAACAGTAAATAATGCTTGTTTTACTGTACTTACACAGTTCTTAAATTAAATACAAGATAGCCAAGGGCAATGAGAAGTCACTAACACTCCTGAGACTGGAGCAC
>NC_135577.1:33407500-33592500 GCF_965152235.1 Eretmochelys imbricata | reverse complement strand
TTTGAGCATAAAAAAAGTTGTAGCAGAACCAGGAATAATGCCCCAGATCTCCTGAGAGTCCCAGTCCAGTACCTAACCCATGAAGATTTGTCCTCTTTCTATCTCCCAAAAATGTCTGAAATGCCGCATCGTATTTGCTTGAGAAAAGCATTTGTTGAAGAAAGGGCACATAGTTCATTGGATCATGTTTTGACATGATACAAATTAACTTGTCACAGATTTCAAAAAATGATTTTTTTTCTTTTTTGGAAATGGAACAAACTCTGTTAATGTTCTTGTTGTGAGTTATTTGGCTAAGATACCTTCATGTAATGCCACCTTCGTTATTTTGGACCTAATAGCAACACTTTTGTAATTTTTTGTGCTTATTTGCTCTTGGGGATAGAGAATTTCCCCTGTGTGTTTTCTTTCTTCAAGGCTGCTGCAGTGCTCCTGAAGCAAACTTAACAGAGACTGTAGTACTGAAAGCTTTCTGAAATCATTCCTGAAATATGGTGTATAATCTCCTGAGATTAAGTCAATGACAAAATTTAAATGTAAATTTAATTTGGCACCTTCCACTTAACTGATTCCTAGCATATAAAAAATGCTTCAGTTAAGTATTTAAGATGACATTTAATTGGTCCTGGATAGGATACCATTCTGTGTAAAATCTTTGTGCTTCTTAAAAACTTTAATCACTGTCTTTCAAGCAGGGCTAAATTTACCATCACCTGGATTTTGTAGGCATATAAAAGCTTTAAACTGGGACTGACCCAAGAAATTTCCTCCAAATCACACAGCTACCCTTACTGCTTCTTAGGAACTCTTGATTAGTAACTGGATTCTCATTTGGAAAGAGTTCTACAGAACTATCACAAAGTTTCTCTCCTCCCCCCAAACCTTTCTATGAAAAGGAGGGGCGGGGCGGGGGGCTGATCAGCAAATGAGCTGCTGGAGGAAATAACGAATTATCCTATTAAAAATATGTGTTAGGTCTGTACTGCTTCTTTGGATTATTGTGCTTACTGTACCACAGGCTGGAATTGGAGTACCAGACAAAGAGGGGAGAGTTGTCCAAAAATACTGTTTAAAAATAATATATACATTATTATTAGTCATTCCATGGCAATAGAGGTCATAGCTACATTTCAGAAGAGCTCTTTCGCTCTCCTACTGCCTTTTTGGCAGCAACAGTCCTCTCTTAGCAGTGTTTTAGTGCTTAGAGTTGATGGTATGCTATATTTTATGTATATAATGTTTAATTTAATAAAGCAAAGTGTGATTATTTGAATTAATTCTGAGCTCTGTGTGTAATGCACTTATGATATTCACCTTTTAAATGTACATTTATATCTATTGATCTATATATATTTGAAGTGTATTATGCAAATTTGATATAGTAGCAATGTGAGGGATTATAGATAACTTGCAAGGGTGTTGTAGTGTAAATCCACATTTAAAGCAGGAGTTAAAGTTCTGTGTTCTAACTAGTATAATGCTTTTTAAAGAAGGCTTGGCTGTTCACTCTGTTGAAAAATACATCGGAGTTAGAGCTCAACCTGTTTAAGTGATAACTTGACTCCATGCTTGGCATGGTAGCCTTAGCAAAAACCAATCTATTTAAAACAGACGTTATCATGACCAGGCTATCTAAACTCTGCTCTTCATGCTCTTCTTACAGGTCTGCCTACCTTCAAAGCATGTTAGGAGGAAGCTGTGTTTGACAGTAACTTCACAGTTGTCACTTTTCACCACGGTTGCAATGCTAGGTGCCAAGGGTGTAGCCAAAGGCTAGCTTATTTAATGTATCGCTTCATTTTTTATCCATGATCCTCACTGTGCCCTCTGAGTGCTATACAAAAATGTAAATTAAAAAATTATTAGGAACATTCATCTAAGAACTCGACAAAGTGAGGCCCCTTACCCTAAAGAATGCCCAGCCTGGGTTCGGGTGGACTGCCTGATTCATTGTGTTCTATGTACAATAGTCTTCTTCAGTGAGAGCCCTGCCACTCACTCTGGAGATCTGACTGCTTGAAACTAGTAGTACAAGTGTCTAAATTGATCTTAATTACCACAAAATAATGAGAAAAGGGGATTGACTGAAGTGACCTCATTGATTTAGAAAACAAGTGGAAGGATGAGTGAAGTCTCACTGGTGACAGAAATGAGCCAGAATACTTTTCCAAACATCCCCAACCCTGAATTTTGGTTGAAGAGTGAAAGAGGGAGAAGGTCTCAGATAAGAGAGCTGGATCTGAACCGTTGATCATCTAAAACACAAGTACGCTCAGATTTACCAATCTCTAATGCCTTTCACCCTGTCAATAGGGCCACCATCTCTGCTCTGATGTATGTATGCTAAAACTTTGTAGCTACCTTTATAATATTCTGAGCCTCTAGGATGAGCAAGTTTTTCATCTTCTTGAAGAAACTGTGGCAGGCCCAAGAAGCTTATTCAAAGCTATTTTCTTGTCTTAGGGCACAAGCTACTTGCATACCTTGACCATTCGCTGATGGACCAAAAGTATATAGCTGTGTAGACTGGCATGCTCTGATTACTGTTCAGTTCAGTCAATGTCTCCATCCCTGATTTCCACAGAGATGGAATTAGTGGTCTTTTAAGTCTTTACATCTCTCTTGTTTCTATGATCCTAGGAAGACTTTATCGAAACTATGCAGGAATGGCCCCTAGGCATCTTGCGAGCCAGGGTGGGAAATGTTTTTGTCACCCCACTACAGAGCAGCCAAGCAAAAATACAAACAAAGAAATAGCCCCAGTGGCATGACAGTATGGTGCTCGACTGCCCTACTTATCTACCTCACTACCCTCACCCCAAACTGGCCCCAAAACTATGACATTGTCAGCTCTTTCCAATGGATGGTACCAAAAGGGAACAGAAGCAACAGGGATGGCTTTGTGATTGTTCATATAGAAAAGTGGGCACAATCATGAGAGGAGGGGGAATTACAATCCACTCTGCTATGAACACAAAGATGGCATGCTTGTTCTCTGAAACCCAGGCTAGATACTAGAGTGGAAATTATTTGGGTGTAGAATAAGTGTGAGTTGAGCCATTTTGCATTTCACCAGCTATTTTTCAGTCTCAGGTCTGGTTAAAAGTTGCCCCCTGTTAACTGAGTGAAGCATGTGACATGCCTTGATGTCAACGATACCATTGCAGTAGAGCGAGCATGATTAGTCTCTCTGGTGTCGATTAGTCTCTCTTGTGTCTATTGAGCTGAAACTGGACCCAGTGGCCACAATGCTGGGTTAAGTGCTGCCCTTGGGTCATGTCAGTAGAGGAAGGGGTGTGGCCATAGAGTGTATTATGGCTATTCTGTGCTGCTGCAACACATCATTGTTGCATCTGACTGCATTGTTGCTGCTGCAACACATCATTGTTACATCTGATTGAGGCAGAGAGATGTAAACTAGAGCAGAGTCTGGGGGTTGTAAATTAGAGCAGGTAACCTCCAGAATCTTGAAGACCACAAAGAGCAACATAAAGCCACCTGGTCTCCTGAGTTGCACTGTGCTCAGCACGGTGCAACTGCCGTTTAGAATCTGAGCCAGTGTTTTAAACTGGGACCTACAGAATGTTCTTCTGGTTTCAATTTAGTTGGGAGGGACAGCGTGAGATGGGAGCTTGTTAGGGAAGGTATGTGCAAGGATGGGTAATATATGGCTGAAACCCTTTGGAAAGAGAAAAGGGAGTGGGAATTGGGACAGTTGATAGATATGTTGTGCAGGGTAGATGCATCCATGGTATGTACTATGGGTAATGCCTTTATCCTTTGTTTGGAATGATGTATTATTCCTTGATGAATTTGTGCTTATACTAATATATATATATATATTTGCTATAATATTATAATGTCAGCAACTTCACATCTGAACTTCTGTCTGGTGGAATGTGTGGGAATATGTGGGACACATGAGGTAACCTTGGGTATTCTTGGCTATTTGACCCCCTTTTTTCTTCCCTAAAGTAGAGTTAAATTGGAAAAGGGTCAGTTTCTTCCGGATAATTTTCTGATAAATCAAACTTAAATATTTAATTCCATACACTTAATTGAGAATCATGGTAGTGACTCAAGCCAGGTTAGAAAAAGCTCATTTGATGGCCCATACCTCTGTGGAGTACTCTTAATTATTAGTATTAGCATCAGCTTAAGAAAAACAGGGTGGTGGTAAAAAGAAAAGGAGTACTTGTGGAAGTGAGCTGTAGCTCACGAAAGCTTATGCTCAGATAAATTGGTTAGTCTCTAAGGTGCCACAAGTACTCCTTTTCTTTTTGCGAATACAGATTAACACGGCTGTTACTCTGAAACCTGTCAGCGTGGTGGTATTCGTCCAAGCTTCACTCATATGAGTTATCAGAATGAGATGCTGCTTACAGTAGATGGTGCAGATGTTCAAAATATGACATTCCATGCTTTCTGAGATCTTTGACCTCGGCTTCCCGTAAGTGGAGATTGAATGTGGTAATGGGCTCTGTTAGGCTCCTGGAGTTTGGTTCCTTCTTGACTGGTAGGAAGTGAAGGAGAAAATGGTGGTATCTTCCAAAATGCAACCGTTTGTGGCACCAAAATGAGAGGTCACATTTGTGATGCTCCTTTTCCTTTCTGATTTAAGGAGTCATCACTGAGCATCTCAGCTAATGCCTCACCAAGATGACTGGGACAGTTTATGCTTCTCAGAGCTTCTCTAGAGCTGATTAGAAAATTGGTGGTCTTCTCACTGAAAATTTTCAGCAGACAATTTAAATTTTTTGTGGGGGAAAAAAGCCAAAGAATTCTAACAAATATTAAAATCAGTTTTCAGCTGAAACATTTTCTGTTTTCCTATAAATTTTAAAAAAAATTCTAGGAAGGCTGATACTTTCAATTAAACAAAACTTTTCACAGAAATATCAATTTTCTATTGGGGGAAAAAAGGGTATTGACTGAAAAATTTTGACCATCCCTCCCATCAGGCTCTCTGCAGACTCATACAGACATTTCTCTGCATGCAGTTTCTCAGTTCACAGGTTTGAGGTTTTCTTTCAACCTTAACAGTGAAAGATTGACTTTTAAAAAACGAAAGCTGAGATGCGCTGTGTACTGGGCCAGTCTGAGCTGCCACTGTGACTATACGATTCTATTGGTGGGTTTGTTTTGTTTAGTACAAACCCGCAGTATTGCTAACTCTTCCAGTTCTATTGTGAGTTTTGTGATATTTGATATTTTCCTGCAAGCTCCGGTTCTTACAGGCATGGCATTAATGAAGACTCCCAGCTGTCATTAAAAAAAAAATATCTAAATCTCATGATTTCAGAAAAAAGCTTAAAAACAGAAACCCTAAAAGTTCAAAAACTAGAACACAAATAAAAAGAATCCAGATGGATTACTTATTAAAATCTCGTGATTTTCCAACCAAGCTCATGATTATCAGCTAGATGTGTGACTATTGAATGCTTGAGGTGGCAGTACTGGGCCTGATCACGCTTTCCTGATGTGTTAAAGCAATTTCAGTAGTTGCCCAATTAAGGGTGAAATGTAACTAAAATGTAGCAGCTCCTCACTTTCTTTCATCTGAAGATGCCCCAGTGATTGGACTTGCTCAGAGAGCTTGGGATATTTAAAAATACCGAATTTGGTGAATGTCCTGTACTTTTCCTTGACTGGGGACAAATTTTAATTGTGACATGACAGTCAAAATAAAAATTGATATACCAGACAGGCGAAGAAGCAAGTGGGGTAACTGACTAACTACAAAGAGGTTTTCAGGTGAGGGAAGGGGAGGAGAAGGGAAGGGAGATCTTCACTGGAGAGGAGGCTTGTCAAGTATGTCCCATGTTTGTAATATAGCAAACTTGTCTGTCTAACCTTGCTTAGCTCCAACTCCTGCTCCCAGCCTGCTCTGAAGCCACTAACTTCACCCTCAGGCTCTGCGATCCTAGAAACTCCTTTCTTCCCAGCTTTATAAGGGGGATGGTTGATGAATCTGTGAAGTGTTATATCCAGCCCTACTCCCCTTATCCACGCCCAGCCATTGATAGTTTGCAGGGTGGTTTATACGCACACTGGGGGACAGCCTACTGAATTCCTCTTTCCCCAGCACAGAGAAACCATATGGATTCGAGTATATCTGGGACCCTACACACCTGCATGAGAGGAAAAGCCTGCCCCATAATAAATTACATGGATACCGTTATAAAGTAGGGAGCAGATTTTGAATTCTAGATCTCTTACTTCATTTAAAAAAATATTTTTCCTTGTAACTTTGTGTCTCTGCTGCCCAGAGAACAGCAGCATCCTGTTACTAATATAATACCTGTAAATTCCCCTAGAAGGTCACCATAGATTGTGTAGCCTAATGGCTAAAGTGTCAGACTTATATTACAAGGGTAGAGAGCTCACATTCTCTAGAGGCTGTCCTTTTATGAGATATCATTCAGCTTTTATTCTCTCAGTATCAGAGGGAATCCTCTATTTTTAACACAGAGATAATTTTAATCGAAAAAGTCTGCATTCAACAAAAATATTTAATTTTTATTTCAAGAATCAAAACCTAGTGATACAGAATTTTTCCAACGCATAGACTTTCAAGTATAGTAGATCTTAGTGTAAGCAAAGAAATCTGGATCTGATTCAGAAAGCATTTCTATTCAGGACATATGCATGTGCTATGCGTCAGTAGGACTTAAGCATGAACCTAAGTGCTGTCCTGGATCAGGGCCATACTTTGTATGAACTTGAACAATTATTGTAAGAGCTACAAAGAGTTATCCATGCAGGATCATAGAATTGCAATATTAGATCAGCCCAGTGGTCAGCTGAGTCTGACATTAGCCAGATACTTCAGAGGAAGGTGCAAGAAACTTCAAAGTGTGCACTAATATGAAAGGAATTGTCCTGCAGCTAATTTAGTTCTAGAGCTGCTGGGTGGGAACCAGATTTTCTATTTCATGAGAAATTCTGCAGTTTTGATTTTTTTTTTCTGAAATCAAACAAAAAAAAAACCTCATGAAATTTCTCGCAAAACAAGATAAAAAAGAAATTTCAAGTCAATTGAAACATTTTGTTCTGATTAAAAATATAAATTCTGATTATTTTTAAAAGTTCTGATTAAAAATATAATATATTGTAATTTTTGAATGAAAAGACCTTTTGAAATGGAAATGGAAATGTCCCATCCTACATATTCTTCGATCTTATTGGACCATTCCATTATGATTTTGTCTCAATGAAATTTTGTCAAAAGTGACAAATTTCTGCAAAACAGTTCTCTTTTAATTAATAGGTATTTAACGGGAAAATGTTCTATTGGAAAATTTTTGACCAGCCCTACTTAGCACCTTAAATTCTATTATTATTGTATGTTGTAATCAATGCCAGTGCATCTGGGACAGGGTAGTGTCATGGACAAAATGCCTGTTTTATATTGCAAAGAGCTATGGCATTCTGCCCCAACTGAGGATCTACCACTTGTGCCCTAATGCTGAATTAAATGTGACTGTTCACGTGCACAAAGTGACTTACATGCACTAGTGTTTGCAAGATCAGGGCCTAAGTTAGAAAGATTATTTCAGCTTCATAAATATATCTACAAACACAGCCTTTTTTTGTTAAAGTATTAAGCAGTAAAATTAAACTAAAAGAAGCCGGACACTGAAGAAGACAAAATAGCAAAAAACAATTCCCTACCTGACCTCCCCAAAAACCATTGTACAGTATAGGAATGGTGGTAGGAAAGAAATGAAGGCCCTGATTCTGCAATTGGCTCCACATGGGTGGATTCTTGCACCCACAAGCAGCCCTCCTGAAGTTAATGACCTTGGTTAATATTTTTATTTGTGGAAAAAAGGATACAAAAATATTTTGTAAAATATTCCTTTAATAGGGGTAGTGGTAGCAACCACCATCCCAGGATTGCCTAGCACTTCCCATATAACTCCCAATTTTTGATTGCTTAGAACTTTGGAAAACTTTAACTATTTGGGTTGATTTTTTTTTCTATTTTTGGTCTCTGCCATGAGTCGGTATTGTCATTATTTTCCAGTTTTTACCTAAAACGATTCAACTGTATTCAAGGAAGCAGCTTCTGAAAACTAGCTAATTTTACCAAGATTCAAAAACCTCTTGGCTGTTTTTGTAGCTGTTCTAGTACCTCCGTGATTTGGAGCGGGAACTTGAAGTTTGACAGGGGAAATAGTCCAGAGGCCAGCTAGGTACCTTTTGCTGGCCCCATGAAAATCCATTTAGATTTTTCTGAGTTAGAACTCCCTGGGAAATCAACTTTTGCACATGTGTAGTAGAACAAGGGAGGTTTCCTTGTTAATTTGCTGAAGACTTCATTTGCATTTCACGTGTCCAGGTCCTAATGAACCTCCAGACAATCAGACAAAGTAGTTCCCTCCTGTTTACACTCACTGAATATGCTTTGATATAGGGAAAGGTGCACTTTTCTGTGGATCTCTCTACTACTGATTGGTGTTAATTTTGTGCAGTTTGTGGCCCCTATTTTTGAGGAAAGCTTCATACACGTACCCCATTTTACAGAAATAGTCAGTGAAAGGTTGCACAAGGTCATTTCTAAGCCCTAGTCTACACTACAAACTTATGTCGGTGTAACTACGTCACTCCTGAGCTGACTGAACTTTTGGTGGAGACAGGCAGCATTATGTCAACAGCAGGGCTTCTCCCGTCAATATAGCTACCAGTTCTCAGGGAAGTGGTCTCTCTCGCTGATGGGAGAAGCTCTCCCGTTGGCACAGGTAGTGTCTTCACTAAGCACTACAGCTGTGCCACTGCAATGCTGTAAGTGTAGATAAGCCCTAAGATAGCTAGGAATAAAACCTGGGTCTCTGAAATGACAGAGGCAAGTCTCATTCACTCAGCAATGCTGCTTCAGAAATAATCTGTTAAATCTAACTCAAGTGGTAGGAGGCTGTGCTGTGCATCTGAAATTTAGGAAATTAAATTTAAAAAAAATGTTAAAACACCACCATGTAATGTTCAACTCAGGCACTCAAACGTTAGCAAATGCCAAAATTAACATGGCTAATGAAACCCTAATTCTGCCACTTTGAGTATGCATTATGATATGATGGTTAATTGAGTATACATTATGATATGATGGATATGATTGTATACTTTTTTCCTCCACTGGGCCCCTGCCTCATTCAAGCACAGGATAACTTGTGGAGGTCTTTCAGTCCAATTCATCCCTGGCTGGGATACAACACAGGTTCACTGTCTTTACCCTCCAGGAAATCTTCATCCACTATTCTCCATCATTTTCATGAGGCATTTCATTTTCTCCTACTTGTGGCCAGACCAAAAAAGAAAAGACAGCATGTGATCTAATAAACGGAATCAATTTGGGACTCAGAAAATCTGGGCTGTACTCCTGGCTTGCCACCCAACTGGTGTGTGATCCTGGGCAAGTCACTTCTCCTTTCTGTACTTTTCTTTTCCCTCACACTCTTTCTCTTTCTTGTCTGTTTACACTGCAGGCTCTTCACTGAAGTGACTGTTACATGTGGTTTTTGTGTAGCCTGCATCACAATGTGGCCCCAATCCTGGCTGGGGCCTTTAGGTGCTACTAAATATTAACAATAGTACATACTCAAAAGCCTTCAGTGGCATTTTAACCATGCCTAGTCCTGTTTTGAGCAAGCAGGCAATGCAGTCTAGTGCTACAGCATTGGACTGAGAGTCAGGAGACCTGGTTCCTATTCCCAGCTCTTCCACTGACCTGCAGTGTGACCTTGGACAAGTCACTTCCACTTCTCTGGGCCTGTTTCCCCTCTTACTCTTTGTCTGTTCTATCTATTTAGAATGAAAATGCTTTGGACAGGAACTCTCTCTAACTGTGCATTTATATAGCACCTAGTAAACTGGGGCTACTGAAATAAAAATAATAACAGTAATTAATAATAGTATGTGAAAATTCTTAAGGAAGGCCATTCTCATGACATTTCCCGTCTAGTGTTTTTAGACTCCAGAGATTCAGATAAGTATTCAAATGCTTCCTTTTCTGAAGAGATTGTCTGAATATATTTAATTGCAAAAGGCGCACACAGGACAATGCTCCACTATATTGTAAAAAGCATTTCCCTAAAGTGGAGACTTTTACATAGGGGTTAATCCTACCATCTTTATTAAACCTGCACACCTCAGAGCCCACATAAATGTAAAGGCAGGGATCAGTGAATAACATTTAAACTGTAAAATGTTTGCATGGAGAATTATTTAATGGTTTATGTTTTATAGTAGTTTGGCTTTGGTTGTGTGACCCCACTTCAATTTGTCTGTTGCCTCTTCTTCTCTTTCTCATCCCCAGTGACCACAATCTTTCTGAATTCAACTGTGAACATCACTTCTAGAGAGGCGATACCAAAATCAATATTCATTTCACAGTTTAGACCCTTTACTCAGTTTCTTGCCGCTTCTCCCTTTGCATCCTCCATAGTGTCCTTCAGCTTAGCGTATCCAAACAAATGCCTCTTTGGTAAGAGCATCCTTAGACAAAACTCTAGCACCTCCGTAACAAGCTCAGAATAAAATGGAATTGCCACATACTAAGGTCTTGATCCTTCTACCATTGCAGTTAAAGCTCCCATTGATTACAGTGAAAGCACAATTGGGCCCTTAAAATTTAACATATTTTAGATGTGTGTGAATGCTAAAGGTTTCTCCAGGTTTGGGATTTCTTGAGCTCTGCTGTGTTCTTTCCAAAAAGATTCATTGAGTTAGACAGGTCCAGTTCCTGTGGGTGCAGTATATGCCATACACTGGAAATTAAAGACCAGAAAATTAGCAGGGTTTGTTGTGTTACAAAGCTGTAGGCTTTTTTATCATTATACTCAAAGAAAAATGTACTGCACTAATGGAACACAACATTGTGTTCCAAGTTGTATTTATGCTTGCAAGTAATGAGTATGCTTCAGTTAAGCTTGCTTGGCAACAAACTTACCAGTTTTTCACCATGGCTTTATTTGATATGTACAAGGTGTGCTTTAAAGATAATGCTCTGCAACTGCCAAATGAGCGACTTTAGTCATGGCAGTCCTAACATAGGTAAATGTGATGATGTGGAATTAGTAAGTGGGAGGAAATCCCAGGAGACAAATCTTTTGACATTCCAGGTATACCAAAAATTGTCTGGTTTCAGAGTAACAGCCGTGTTAGTCTGTATTCGCAAAAAGAAAAGGAGTACTTGTGGCACCTTAGAGACTAACCAATTTATTTGAGCATGAGCTTTCGTGAAGCTCATGCTCAAATAAATTGGTTAGTCTCTAAGGTGCCACAAGTACTCCTTTTCTTTTTGCAAAAATTGTCTGTGTCTCACCAATAGAAACCAGCCTGAACAAAAAAATTTTAAAAAAGGCAAGACTGGGGAAAAATTAAATAAAACCTCCTAGTATATGAGCAGAACTAACATTAGTTTCCTGATAGGTGTAGATAGGCAAATGGAGTAATGGATCAGCTCAGACATTGCCTGGGGAAACAAAAAGAAAATCTTCAGTGCCCCTGTGCAAATTGAGGACACTAACGATAAGAGTCTTGAGAAAGTAAAAGCCAGTTTTGGGGGAATCAATTAATACTTTTGTTCATGGAAGTTCACATGGAATTAAAATTTGGGTAACCTGCAAGCCACAACTCCTGTCTCTCTAATGGGCAGTGTAATGATTGTTGATTTCAGTTTGTATTAGTCTCTTACCGCCTTCCAATTTCAACTAATGGAAATCAAGCCCATTATGGTAAAGGTAGGAAGCAAGTACATTAATAGTGGGCATTGACATTAATTCAGACTGTAAACAATTCAGAACTGTTACCAGTACATGCTATATTGTGTCATCTTATCTGCTGCTTTCGTAGGACTATTTCTTCCACAGCTTTTTAAAATACAGACAATTGACGGCCACACAGGGTTTCGCATTGGTAAACAACACTGTTTGCAAGTTGTTTTGCTCCCCACACCAACCCTTTACACCTTTTTTTGTGTGTAGCTGCAAACACTTTCCAAGCCAGCAATGCCACGTACATTCCTTGCAATGCAGTTCTGCGCTTTACTTAAAAAAAAAGTTTAGCAAGGGGGAGATGTGGGGAAGAATGTAATGGAAGAGGCAGAAAGAAAAATGAGCTTATTTATACAGTAACACGTGTGTTAAAGCAATGCCTCCTTTCCTTGGCTATACACTCCCGCATTTTCTCTCTCACACACGTATATACACACACTCTCTTTAACTGTGCTTTTGTGTTTTGTCAGAATTAATGAGAAAAGTTCCCTTGCCCTAGGGGTAATTAGTGTCCTTGGAGTTAAATAAGCTAATACTTAGACACCTCTGGCACAGGCAATTATGTTTGTGTATTGAATAATTGATTCAAAGGGGGGGGGGAAGGGGCTGCTAATCAGATCTGAGCATAATGAATTGATTTAATTAACAGGGGAATCTGAGGGTCCCTGGGAAATGTGTGCATTTATTCAGCAGCAAGAGAGAGTGCAGAGCACATAAATTGAGAGAGGAGAGAGCGAGGCAGGCAGCAAGTGCTTTTGCGTTCAGTGATAGGTTCGCATTTTTCCTCCCCGCCTTTGAATATAATTTTAGATTGAGAGTGAAATAAAGAGAAAAGCACTTTGGAAGCCTGAAAAGCTCTGCAATAGCGACAGCAAAAGAGGGGGGTTGTGAGCGATCACATGCAATTACATTAAAACAAATTTTTTGACTGTGCCCGTTGGGAAGGCGCTGGAGAACCGGCCCTCGATTTTGCCTCCCTTATCTTTTAAAAAATTATTATTATTATTATCTCTGAACTGGCATTTGAGTTGTGGGGGGGGGGGTTGCTTGGGCACTAGTAAAGCTCTTCAGTGCTGCTGCATGTAATTCTAGCTGAGTGCAATCTAGGTTAAAAGTCGTGCAACTGTAGCTAGCTAGCTAGCTAGCTGGCTGGCTGGGGTGGGGGGGGAGAAAAACAGGGAGGACGAGCCGGCTGCATTTTTCGCTCGGCAGCGCTTTGCAAACACTCTTCGGTCCTCCGTCCCTTTCCCCTCCCTGGAGCGAAGGCGCAGAGGCGGCGGCTGGAGGGGGAGAGGACGCCAGAGACGGAGCGGCGGACGCAGCTGCTGCCCGCGGCCCCCGGGACAATGGTGCTGGACAAGGAGGACGGTAGGTAGGAAGCCGAGATCGTGCCAGAGCGCGCTCGCCCGGCTCCCGTCCTCTGCCTTGGCTGCGGCCGGATAGGCAGCGCGAGCTGCAGGAGGAGGGAGACAGCTGCTGTGTGTGTGTGGGGGGGGGGAGCAGGGGCATTTCTGCAAGTGCATGTCCCTGTTACTGTACAGATCGGAGCACGCTGGCTCGTGTGTGTGTGTGTGTGTCTGGAGGGGTGTCCAAGGGAGTGCTTGGGTGACTGCCTCGCTCAACTCCATCGGATTTGTCGGATATTTACTTCCCCAGCTCTTCTTGAATAAGAAGCGATTTCTTCCCCACTCGCGTTCTTCTTTGCTCTCGTCAGCAAACGGAATGTTCTTCTGTTCGCTGGATCTTTCTGGCCTGGATTAGGTTTCCTGCCTCTTTAAATCCATTAGTTTCAGTATTTTCTATTCTCCCAGCATGTCCACTGTCTGTTAGCTCCTATTGTCGTGTTTACCCTCTTGCCTATTCCACCCTCACCCCCCCCCCCCCCAGCTCCCTCCCACCGTATGGCTCAAAACCTGCTATTAATGACTAAGAGCTCACAGCTTTGCTAAACTGCTTCACAAAGGGCGCCTTGGCTTATTGTGGGAAAGGATTTACTTTTTAAATGAGGCTGGGAAGAAAAGGGGGTGTGTGTATGTGGAAATGAGAGAGCTGACTGCATGCAAGTTTAGATCAACCATGTGCTTATTGTCAAGACTTGCTAGAAATTCATTTGGACTCGTTTGGGAGCAAGGAGGGAGGCAGGGTTGGAGGCAAGATTTAAAGACTGTGTAAGCTAATTTAAAGGGAAATTAATTCTGGTGTGTAACGTAGTAAAAGGTGCTGAGGAGAAAAGAAAGAGACTGGTGGTAACTCTCCAAAATAGCCTCCTGCATCCTGAAGTCGCACAGACAGGGAGCAATAAGGTGCTGTTGGAAGTGGTTTTTGTAATTTGGGGCCGGGGCGAATGGAGAGGATAACTCGGATCCCTGTCATCCACTAGTCTGCAGTCTTCACTGTCAAATTTGGCAGTCCAGGGTTATTTGCTGCAGAGTGCTGGGGTAATGGTTTTTGTTGAGCTGAAAGCAATCCTTACAGGCTTGATGTAACAACAGACTTAAAAACTCTTGCCAGGCTTATCCTACTGAGGCATTTGAATCCGCCCCCCCCCCCCCGCAATCTTTAAAACTTATTTACAAAGCACCAGTGAGTACTGAAAGCATGATCACCTGCTGTTATGCATGGTGATTGCTTCTCCCAGTTTTTCCCATAAGAGTTCACCATATTCACTTTTTTTTATTCTTTTAAAATCATTCTATTCTAGTGTCATTTTCTCCATAAATGAAACCACTGTTTCATTGTCAGCATGATCGCCTGTCAGAAGCCAACATATATATGCCTGGACATCACAGATTCTAGCAGTATTTTGCTGTCTTTTTTTTTTTTTTTTTTTTTTGGTACAACTGTGTTTTCGAATAGTGCCCTCTACTTAGGGATGAGCACATGGGTGGCTACTGGGTCAAGGCAAGGGTAATCTTATACACTCTTCATCGGCATAGGCAATGCCTGGGGAAAGAAGTCCGTGCAGCTCTGAAAATGGTCCTTTCCTCCAAGTCCTTATTGGGGGAAAACTGTGGTAACACAACACTGATATTTTCAATTGATCTCCTTCATCTGCTGATACCACTTCCTCACCCTTTCATTTCCAGCCAAGCTATGCCAGTCATGTTATGTACGGGAATAGGAGCATTACAGAGGTGACTGGCTTTTGAGGCCACAGATGAGGGAATATGCTGTTGGTCATCGGTTCAGAACTGCATGACATCTTGGGGCGTATAACTGTGTCACTTGCCATGAGGTCAGGTAGCATTAGCTTGTCGCCATCATGCCAGCTTCAGTTACATTGCAAACTGAAAAGCCTCCCATTGGTAGTGTTGCAGTGAATGCTATGTGCTGTGTGCCTGTATAAATTACCATAAAACTTCTCTCCCCTGGTGGATGCGGGGTTTAATTGGGAAGGGTGACGACCAGAATAAGAGACAGCGGGAAGTGTCCTTTCCCCCTCAGTCTTGGACTATCTGTCCCTGCAAGGTGAGAGCCTGCTTGACACAAGCCTTAATGGAATCAGTTGGGGCATGAGGAAAAATCATGTGCCTGCTTGTGTGCTCCACCTGAGTGGGAGGGGGGTCGGCTCTCTAACAGCGAGGAGGTTAAATGCACACTGGGGCTCAGAGGGGTGTGTGGGGAGGGGGAGCTAAATGCTAAGTTCATCTGTGGATTTAGAGGCCTTTATTGTATTTTAGTTTGTCAGAGTCCTCTGAAGTAAACTGATGCAGTGTTAGTAATGGGATGTATAATGCTCCGGTCAAAAGTGTCTGTGTGCGTGTGAGGGGGAGTGTGTGTATGGCGGCGGGGAGGGGAGGCGGAGGGGTAAAGGGGAGAAAACTTGATCTAAATGTTTAAGTAAAAGGTATGAAATGTTCAGTAAAAAGAAAAAGAAACCTCTCTCACATCTGTTCCTCCACACACCATGATACGTGGGGCTCAGTAATAAAGTCAGTACAGTTAAGCAAGCTTAATTCTTTTCTGGTAGTGCTCATGTGCGAGGGGGTTTGTATTTCCATCTGATTGCATTTTTGAGGGTAAGCTACAATGGGCGATCACTGAAACTTAAATTGTTACAGTGCAAATTTTGTTTGACTAGAGGGGAAAAGGTTGCCTTTTTACTTTCAGCATGAAAGTCCTCCAGTAGTAATAATAAACTAGGCAACGTCTTAATCTCCCTTAACTTTTTGCCAAAGGGTGCCTGCCAACCCATATCTGTTTAAATCTGATTGACGGGTTAACAGCAGGATGCTGCCTCTGCTGCAGAAGTAAGGGAAGCAGGTGAGCTGTGAGGAAAGACTGAGATCTAAAGAGGGTTTGCTAATGGGGGTATTTGAGTTCTTTCATGTATTGTAGACGGACTCGTTAAACATAAGGAGCTCAGGGCTGGTGGTGGTGTAAGGAAGTGAAACTAGAACCATTGATTATCCAGACAGTTCTCAACAGCCCTCATTCCAGGAGCTCTTGTGAATGGCGATATAAAAGGAAATAATGGGGATGGTGGTGAAGGTAAGGAGGAAATTAGAATGAGATGTACTTAAAAAGAAGAATAGTAAGAAACCCGTGATGTGGAGATCAGAGTAACAAACTGTAGTAATGTCTGGGAATCTTCAAAACTGTTGATAGCGAAGTTATACTAGAGGAGAAATTATGCCTGTTAAAAATGTCAGAGGAATTAGGGACAGAAGGCAAGATTAAGAGGGGAAACTATTTTATGAGGAGGTTATTTTATGCTTTCCTTGGATGGAGCTCCAGTTGCTTGATCAGTTGTGAATGTCAAAAAGGATGCTGGATCTGCACAGGTTATAAATGGAATAAAATGGAGGCTATCACTAGCTGTACCAGTTGCTTGTCTTGAAAGACCTTGTTAGTGAAAATGGGTCTGTTTTTTTAATTCAAGCAGGTCTCCTTCTGGGGACAGATCTGGTTTTTGTTTTTGTTTTGTTTGTTTTTTAACCTTCTAAAAATCCCAAAGTTGAAGATCACAGATACCCAGTTCACTTTTTTTTTCTTTTTTGCAGAGTCATTTTTAATCTTAAAAAGCTAGCTCTTCTACATAAGAAGGCACTGTGATAGCTTAATGAATGCTGCATGCATCCATGTGGGAAACCACAAATTGTTTAAATCCCTCATTCCTCCAGCAGTCTTGGGGCATTGCAAAGAGCTCACATCCTGTTAGGTAGAAGTCGTAATGTGCTCCTTACTTTTGCATCCCTGAGAGCTGGTTGTCCAGCTGTATTGTTGTTTTGGAGGAGATTGCTCTCCCAGCCTCAGGGTACGTGTTCCAATGAGGGCTTCAGGGGAGTATGCAAGCCTTAGGGTGACACCGTCACCATCACACAGGGTCTAATAATCAGTTTGCTGCCTAGTAAGTGGAAAGCTGCCTTGACACAAACACTTCTTGGTGTCAATATGGGCAACAGAAAGACAGTACTACTTTCCTAAGGGCTCTGCAAATATCACTGTGGGTAAAGGGGGAGAGGACAAAAAAATTGTCAGGTTCCTGACTTGAGGTATTGCGGCACCATGCCAAGTTATGTCTGTTAGGTAGAATCGGTTCATATGTCTGAAGTGACACAATATAACCCGATTGATAGAACAGAGTGTAATATTAGAAAATATTTTAAAATGGAAACTGATGCAGTGTTTTTCCAAAATGAATCTTCAGGGCCCTAGTTAAAGAAGAAAATTCTGAGCCAAAATCTGTAGAGATTTGCACCTATGCAATTCTGGTGTGCCATAGCTGAATTTGGCCCCGTAAGTCTCTTTCGTTTTGACTTGCACAAACAAACCAGCCCAGCGTCCAATATGATAATTACAAAGCTCAGGATTATTATAGATATTCCTCAAATATATAATTATTGCTAATGCTTTGACAGTGGAGAGCAGAACTTCTGCTAAAAAAAAAAACAACAACCCCATCAGTAAGCGGATTTCAAATATGACCAATTCAAAAGATTGGGTTAATTGTAGCTGATTCTGTTTAATTGCTAGTAAAGTGTTTTAAGGGTTACAGGATATATATAATATATATGTATGTATTTTTTTTTTTTACTGGTGTCTGAAATGAGCGAGTGTGAGAGGAATGTTTAATGCAAGAATTATTAGTTTGCAAAAGGGAATCCAAGTCATTGGGTATGTAGAAGTAATGCAGGAATAAAATGGATACTGGTACAGCGCTACATATTAATGCATAATAATTTTGACAGCTACATAATCACTCTGTATGTATATTTACCAAAAAAGATCAATAGTAATACACAGCAGCTATTTAATGTAGACAAGAAGCTTAAACTTAATGTAATTACCAAAATAGCTACTTTTAAATATACTCTTTACAAAGATGAAAAAAGTATTGCTTCTATTTTGGGGCAGTGGAGTAGGAAAAAAAGAATCAAAAGTAAGGTGTGATGCAAAAAAAGTTGGAATACCTTTTCTAATAAAGGCTAGCAATACATTAGAGGAAATATTACGATTTTACCTATGCTAGATTAGAAACTCCTACTTTTATGTTAGTGTTCGTTCAAAAATGTTTAACTAGCAGGCATTAGTTACCACATCTTTGGCCTGCAGTCCCCGTCCTTTTTAACTTACAGTAGCTAAAATAAATTATCACTTAGCTGTTGCATTCTTATCCTAAAGTACAATCAATCTTTGAAAACTATATTAGAAGGAGAAGAATAGAAGTTTTAAGTACTAGATGAAAATGATTCTATGCAAAATAATATATTTAACATCAAATATGTTCAAGGACTGTTAGGATTAAGTATTCAAAATGAAGGGGGAAGGAAAAAGCCATTTGAGCTGAGGATAAGGAATCTAATTAAAAATAGGTATTAAGGATATATAACTTGAGCCTGCTATCAAGCTTTAAAAGAGTACTGTTGTATCAGATGTAAAGGGGAGGGAGAAATATCATTAAAATGAGAATAAAATGTTTTCTTGGATTAAAAAAAACCCCGTGCCTGAAATTGTAGATTGCACTTCGTATTGAAGGACCTCATCCTCTAATCTTGATTGACACGATTGAAGACAATGGGCTACTTGTGAGAGTAAGGGCTACTCATGTGAGGAAAGTGTGTCAGTTTATATTCCAGTATTAGAATTAACTGCAACAATGATGTCTCTGAGCAAGTAGAGCAAATGGGCAAGGATTAGTACTGCGCTCAATTTTTAGAAATTGTTGTACTATCTGAAACGCTGTATAAAGTACTGAAATTCACAGAGTGTATTTTAAAAATTTCTTAAGTGTGCATGGAAAAACAAGGTCAAAATGAGCTTTGAGAAGTGTTACATCAAGTTCTAAACCATGACACATCTGTGAAATAGAGTTAATAATGGAAGAAGGCAGTGTGACAGGGCTATGGTCTTAGAATCTATGCAGGGAATTTTAAGTTTTAGTAGGGAAAGGGAGAGTCTCTAACCCATTAGAAGCTACAGGTCATTTGAAACTGTCACTTCAAGTTTTAAATGAGCAAAGCAGGAAAGGGGGGAATGCTTTGGAGATAGATCTATATCTAGAGAGACATGAAAGTAAAACACAGTTGTATAAGATGCAGTACATAAAGACAAATACTGAGAGAGTATGTTGTGTATGAAAATTGATCGGTGATGATGAACAGCATTAAAAAGAGGCAAAGTTAGTAATGTTTGAAACACGAAAGATCCTCACTAGCTGTTAAAACTAAATTTACAGATACTGTACTGCAGGTGGTGCTGCTGAGCTAGAAAGGCTTATATTCACCGTTAAATCCGGACAGAAGAATAAGAGGGGGGTCCCTGGGAAATGCGTGCATTTATTCAGGAGCAAGTGGGCAAAGCGCACAAATTGAGAGACAGAGGCAGCAATCGCCGGGTTTAGATATATTCCCCTCTGTCTGAATATAATTTGAGATTTAGATTCATCTTAAATCCAAGGGAAAACGCTTTGTAAGGGTTGAAAGCTGTGTAGTTGCAACAGCCAGGGTTATGAGCTATCAAATGCAATTACATTAAAACAGATTATACTGTGCAAATTGAGACATTTAGAAGGTGAGAACCAAAGAAACAGCTCTGATTCCCCCTTTTTTTTTTCTAAATTGCAGTTTTAGTTCCTTGCAATTCTGAGGTACAAAAGTAGGTGAGACTGCTCTTGTATCTGCAAAGTGCTTCATTTCTGAATGTAATTCTAACTGAGTGCAATCTAGGTTAAAAGCTGGACAACTGGGTAATTAGAGCTCACTGGCTGCTAAAGGACGATCAGCTGTGCTGTGGCTCATCTGTGTTCCCAGAGACTAGTTCTCTTCTTCCCTGAGTGAAGGCTGCTGGAGACAGAGCATCTGCACCCAGACTCCTCTTGATCCCTGAGATGATGGTGCTGGACAAGGAGGACGGTAGGTGGGCTGAGATTCCTTAAGCTTGTACACAGTGTATGCCGTACGGTCGTTACATGTAAGTAAATGGCTTCGACACATATGTGCAGTGTGCAAGTTTGGGTGTTCTGCCTTCACCCTTTGATATTTGCCCCTGTGCCAATAACAGGGGAAATTTGCTCTTCGTCTTAGTTTTCCCCTGGCTTTGCTGACGAGTCAGCTAGCCCAGAAGGATTTACTTCAGGCTCTGTTTGCTGAAGGACATGTGGTATAAACAGTTTATTTTTTTTATCCATTTGGATTCTTCTTCCCAGCAAATGACAACATGACTCTATTTTGCCCATCTTAGCCTGTTTATTTTTAGTAGCTTTTATTTTGCATCTAATTTTGAGGCTTCCTTTCCCACATCTTTTTTTAATTTACATGTTTAATATATATATATATATATCTTACTGCTCTTCTTCATAGCTATAAACATAATTACAATAAGCTAATAGGCCCACTAAACTGCTCTGGCAAAGGATCATTGGTTTATTGTGAGAATTTACTCCTCTCTAAATGGGAGAGGTGGTGCTACTGTAGGAAGGTAATTTAACGAATGAAGATGAAGGAGAGATTGACTGTTTTTAAGTTTGGGCTCTGGCATGTGCTTCCATTATTTTTAAAGCTAGCTGTTCTTACGAAGGAAGGAGCAATAATCTAGGGAAGGAGTCAAAGATTACACTGAGGCACTGTTATCTAGTAGTTAGAGCATGAGACAAGGAGTCAGGGAACCTGGGTCTTCCTCATGTGACTGCCATTTGCCCTTGTCACTGGTAGTTTCTAGGATGAATATGGTAAGTCTGACCACAAGTTTTCTGACGAGAAAACAAACATTGCTTTGTGACCTGTGTGACACACAGCATTTTGGGGGTGCTACCGTAATGTTAATGGCAAAGCTAAACATTGGGGATTGCCATTTTCTTTTAAAAAGGCTATTCTGACCTTTAGATAGGTGTGAGTGCTCATTCTTTTATATTCATTTTCTAAATGGAGGACTTCATTGTGTTGTGCAGTTGTGTTGTGTCTGCCAGTATGTGCTGCTGGATAGTATGGATTCTGGTAGCTTTTAGCATATCTGTGCATGCGAAAAGATCTGATGAACAGATGAAAAGTTAGTGTCATTTGGAGGCAAAGGGTGTCATTTGGAGGCAGAATGGAGGTACTGAATTACCACGGGCTCACAGACTGGAGAAAACTTGGAAGGATGTGTTTTAATCTGCCTGGAACCCTATGAATTTAAACGCTTTGACACCCACTAATAGCAATATTGGTATGTTAGATGTGTCTCAGTTCTTGACAAGAGGAATTGTTTTCTCCTGTCAAAATTGATGCTAATCATATAACACTAATAATACTTAAAACTAAGTAATTCAAATATCAGGTAAAAAGGGGAGGATTTCCTCCTATGCCGTTCTTCTAGTATTAAAATGGATTTTGTGTAGTGGGAAATATTTGGAATAGGAAGAGCCTGAGTATTAAAGAGTAACCCACATCTGGTGGTTTCTAACCACTAGGTTTCATAATTTCTTCATTGAGCTTTTCCAACATTAAAATAACCCTAAGAATACTGCTCAAAAATTATATCAGACCTGTAGCTTTTCTTATAGTGGACTTTTTCCAGGTATCTTGAGGACCATTGTTAGTAGATATAATGTATTTTACATGATCAGCGCACTCCAATTTATTTGCAAGTTCAGAGAACCTTAGTCTAGTTTTATGGAGTGGAACACAAGCACTTTGCCTGATCCTGGATTGACCTGCAGGTTGTGGTGAATAAAATTTGGATGGATTTTTTTTCCACCAAGACTTTTCCTCTTTATTTAAAAAAATATAAAAAAAATCTTATTGCCATTCTCTGCAGTTCTATGAAATTTATAAAGTCTTAACTCTGAATTGACAGTCATAGTGTTTTATTTACAAATTTCATGTCTGGAATGCATAACCAGTCTTACCAACATGACAGCAGTCAATTTGGCTTCCTGAAATTTCCAAATAACCTGACCTAGAAGATAGAAATTTTGATTTCTATTGAGTTGTCTGATTGGTTTCCTCGTCAACATATTAGAGTTTAAAAATGAAATAGATAAGAAGCATCTGTTACAAATCATGTCTAGCAACTTTGCAGATGACTGGACGGTGGCTAAAAAGTATTAAGTGGTTGCATATTGCTTATGCTGGAAAAACAAATGAAGGTCTCTGGATTTCAAAGGCTTTGAAGCAGCTCAGCTCTCAAAGGTGTTCTGTTGCTTTTGCGGGGGGGGGGGGCTGTGTAAGTTGAATCTAGTGAGTTTATTTTATTAGAAGCATAAGGCTACTCTGTAATCTTCCTCTGAATAAAAGACATTTGGCTGACTGACCTTATTTCTTATTGGGCCACAGGTTGTGTACTGCTTTTTAGAAGTGTTTTTTAAACAAAAACAATTTCTCACATTTTAAAATCCTCCTTTGCAGTTCATGCTTGTGCACAGAATTATAATCTGTGATGATGGGAACAATATGAACAGAGCAGAACAGCCAAAATTAAATTCTTTTGTTTGAGGAAGTGCTGTACCTGAGTAAAATCAAAAATGCATCGTGTAGAGATCACATTTTCAAGTGTAATGCGCAAATAACACTTAAAGCAAAACAAAAATTCAGTCTTTGTAATAGCAATTAGGAAAATGCTGCTGCTTATCCCAGGTGTAATCTTTGCTGACAATGAAGTGCAGCCTAGTAAGTAGTATGTATGGCATGAAACACACTAACGGAAATCGTAATTCTTTTATTACAAAAAATGCAACTTTTTTCACCTAACTTTTGCTGTTGGCTACTCAGCATCTTAGACCCAGGTTATTTTGAAGAGCTTGTTACTGCACTCCTTCACCTGTACGAAGGCACTGATCAGAATATGTTTATACCCCAAACCTGGTACAGCCAACAGTGCGTACAAACATGGATCTTGCATGTTAAAAATAGAACTTGAATCAATTAAATGTGGCAAAAGAATAGGTAATGTTAATACCAGGTCAGAGAGTTCCAGCAAATGTTATGTGCATCTTGGATGAAGACTTGATATTTAGAGGGTGACCCCAAAATGTGGGTATCAAAGACGGACGTGGGTGTGAGTTTGCGAAAAGAAGCCGCAGATCAGTATGAAGTATTTAGGGTAGTGAGTATTGGAGAATCTGAAACAAGATCAGCTGCTGTAGTGGTAAACAATGGAGACTTCTGAAAAAGGAGGTAATACTGAGGTACCAGGAAAAAAAAGCAGGATGGAAGATGGCTAGAATAATTTAACTTGGAGAGAATCAGTGTGCTCTCCAGGGTTGCAGTCTTCTATGCAGTTAATCCATTCATTTCTGAAAGGTTGTTTAGCAAATGGATTTGTATTAACCGATTTGATGAAACAGCAGGTAATAATCAAACGCTTGCATGCACTGGGCTGTGGGGGAAGGAGTAATATGAGGAGAACTAACCTCAAAATACAGCACTCCATGAAATAGGGCCACAAAACAGCATTTCTCTCATCTATATTTAATAGCAGGAGGTTCTCACTTATCCACTTAAGTATCGCTTATGCAACATGGTAAATGAAGGCAAAGCCACTTGGAGAAAAAGGAAGAAGGACCAGATCTAGATAAAGATGGATTAAATACCATAGATGTTGATCACTAGGTGGCTATAAAGTGTGAATAAAAGCAATGGGTCCAAACAGAATCCTGTGTCATGGTAAGTCAGGAGAACAAGGGTATTTTTTCCCTTCTTCCAACCACAAACCCAGTGACAAGAATGATCAGTGAGATAGGACTCCAGCCATGAGATTGGGGCCCATGCATTCATCTTTTAATGAACATGTTAGATGCCACAGACAAATCCAGCAAGATCAAGATATGTCACTTTACTCAGCGTATAGAACCATTTACAAGATCATTATAGACTTCTAATAAGGTATAGAATGAACACGAGCCTAAACATGAAGTAGTGCTGTCTCTGGAAGAAATAATATCCTGTGGCTAGGTTTGTCAGAATTGGCGGGGGGGGGGATTGATTTTTTTTTTTAAATCAACAGATATTATAGATGTTTGGTTTTTTTTAATTTTCAGTTCTACAAAATTATGGGGGGAACGGGGTCAGGAGAGTCAGACAGAAATTACTGAATGAAAGCAGACATTTATTTCAAAAAGTTAAAACTTTATAAACATTAAAGCACAAATTTTCAACAGCATATCTCAAAACATACAAATATCTTGAAATCAAAGTGAGTTCTCAAGCAACATTTTTCTTACTTTGCCTGTCTGTAAACTCAGATGATTATCAATGGAAATATTTGTCATTGGTATTTGTTTGTATGGTGAAATCAACATTTATCAATAAAGATATAATCCTTCCAAGACCACCTATATGTTGCTGATATTAAAAAAGGAAATGGCAAATTGATCAGACACGTTCTGAAGAACCAGCGAGGAGTGATGGGGAAAATAGATGACACATGGCAAGGGCAGAGAGTTACTTTCTTCTAACATTGAATATGGAACTTTTTATTAGAAATCAGGAAAACTGTTTTATTCTGAAAGCTGTTTCTTTCTCTCTCTGCTTCTGCTGAGAACCTTCTCCAAGACCTGTCCCGTCTGGCTTCCTGTCTTTGTTCTAAAGAAACACTGCACGTCGTCCTAGAAGTCATCTTATTCAAAGAATGAAAAACTTCTTCTGTTGCTGAGAACTGATTATATACCCCAACCAATTAAGGAAATGTATATAGTTAGGGGCCAATCACGCAACCTGCCGCGTAAGTGTAATTGCTGTGGATTCTGTTTGGAGTCATGAAAGGGAAATGTTTGAGATTGTACCTAGTATGGGAAGTGTGAAATTGGTGGTACAGCTAGAAGTGCAATGGCAGCAGGAACAAAAATGAGCAGTAATAGTTAAAAACATGTATGAAGAGGGAAGTGGAGGGCAGAAAAGAAAGGTTCTAGGTAAAAACAGAATAGGATCTGAGATGGATAAATCATCAGATTAGGTTCCAGTCAACACTCTAAAGCAGCGGTTCTCAACCAGGGATCTGGGGCCACCTGGGGGGCTTTGAGCAGGTTTCAGGGGATCCGCCAAAATAAACCAGAGAGCAGGGCCAGCGTTAGACTCACTGGGACCCAGTGCAGGAAGCTGAAGCCCGAGCCCCCCGCTGCCTGGGGCTGAAGCCGAAGCCTGAGCAACTTAATTTTGCAGGGCCCCCTGTGGCACAGTGCCCTGGATAATTGCCCTGCTTGCTACCCCTTAACGCCAGCCCTGGCTTTTAATCTACTGGATTTGCAGAAAAACAGTTGTGGCACAGGTGGGCTGTGGAGTTTTTATAACAGGGTGGGGGGTGCTCAGAAGGAAATGGTTGAGAACCCCTGCCCTAAAGCTCAGCTGCTTCAAATCTTGTGGGATTGCACATTTCGGAGAACAGTCATTCTTGGGGTGCTTGGCTGAAAAGATGACTCTAAAATATTATCCATATCTCTTCAATGCTGCAGAAAGGGTCAGGCTGAACAATTAGATGAGTTCTTAGTTGAATGAAATTGGTTTTGCCCATTCCCAAAGGAAATGGAGAAGTTAACATTTCTCATAACAGTGAGTTGTATTTTATGGATATATACTCCTGTGTTGTACAATCAAGGTCATTTTGTAGTCTGCAGGGATATAGTATTGAGGCTGGACTCCTCTTTAAAGCTTCAATGCTTTTAAGTTCCGAGGTGCTGCCGATATGTTGCAGTTGTCTTCTAGGCATATGACTGTTTAAAACAATTAGGAAAAACTTTTTCAACTTTGGGGGTGGATTTGGGAGGGAGGGATAAAAGAAGAGACTGAATCATGGAAACTATTTAGGTTTAATTTTGGATTTAAATGCAATAAGAAGACTGCTCAACAGTTAGTAAGATTAAAATCTGTTGCACTGCCTGTGGGTTGGTGTTCAATTTTCATGTGGTATTCGTGAAAGCTGTGTATTTTATCTGTGTGCTGTAGCATCTCTTGAGAAAGTCATCAAAGTATAGAATCTCTTACCCCCTTCCCCCGCAAAAAAAAAAGTCCTTGTATGAGCAGTGCATTATTAATAAAGTAATCCATTAGATCTGGTGATAAAGGGTCACGGCACAGTCTGAAATATCTGTTTTTAAATGGTTAAGAAGTTATCATGGTTGGAGGATTAATTGATTCCACTTGGGAGGCTTTTTTAGGTTTTCAGAGTTCACCTTTAAACACATTTCCCTGTTTGTAAATGTCTGTTTCCTATTCGAAGTTTTTTGTTTAATCTAGGTCAAATAATTAAGCTTAAAACAACATTAGGCTTTCATCAGAAGTAACTGAACAACTATGAAAGGTAAAAAAATGCTTGCAGCACTAGTGTTAAGTGCATCTTTAAACCATTTTATCCTAGGTTACGAATATGAAAGTTCATGGCAAATAAAATATTTGAAATCCATCCAAATCAGAGTAATGGTATCAAAAAAAGTTAAGCGTGGTGTTCTAAGAATAGGAAGTACATAGCAGTTAGCAATATCTGCAGAACTGTAAAGCTCTAATGGGGCTGTGTGTTTTTAAAATTGTGCTGAATTGTTATCGTTTAGTGTATTGTGAAGTTTTAAACAGTACAAAAATCACTGCCCCCAACTCCAGTCATGTGGGTGAACTGTCCACAGGGAGTGACTTTTTCAGTGACTGTAGCACCTATTCACCAATAATTTTGGGAGTGGCTGGAGGGACTTGTCTATTTTTTGTTATTTTGTTTGCTATTAGATTAGCATATTTCAGCCGATAGATGGTTTGTGAACAATCCACTGTAGCTATTTTGATAGTTCTCCAATGCATGGTTTATTTTTCCTGTTCCCTGACAGGATGACCCTCAAGCCCAATAGAGTTTTCAAGACTGTTTGTTGGCTGCTGCTTCACAAATGGATGGTATGTTCTTTGGGGCAGAGATTGTCTTTTTATTCTGTTTGTACAGCATCTAGCACAATGGAGTTCTGTGGCATGACCAGGGCTCCGGCACACTATGATGATACAATTAATAATAAATATATTTACACAAGTAGACACACAACTTCTTTCTGCTATAAATGTTCTTGCAAAAAAAAATCATAGAATGGGCATCAAAGAGGATCACAGGTAGTGGTGAATGAATTTACATTTTTTGTTTAAATGACCATTTGTGTATTTTCTACTGAACTCATTGATCAAATTCCCTCGTGTTTACAAAACTAGAGGAATACTTGGTTGATACAACTACTGGTTTTAACAGTTCTACTCTTTTTTCTAAAAGAAAAAGATTTAGGGTTATTCATGGGTGAAGAGAACTTGAACCAAAACTAAACAATAAAAACTCCTTCACTAATGTAAACATATATTTGGGTCAAGGCCAGAGATGCTCCTAGGTGGTTCATTATGGCTATGAGATAGAAATGTATTCCGGCGGACTGTATTTCTAATAAATAAAAAAGCATAATGAGACTGTAACTGGGAAGGAAGACAAAAGCAGCCATGCTTTAAATTGTTAATGATGGTGCCAGTGGCTGCAGCTTTACCACAGCTGTTTAAATTGATCTGCTCGTGAAAATGTTTTGTTTTGGCACTTTCGCTTCATGTGCAACCCTTTCAAAGGGACCCCTGGAAGCTTTTCAAAGGGGAATTGTGATCTCTTTCTAAATGGGATTTAGAGCACCAGAGTTCCAATATTTTGGATTATTTAAGCATACAAGTGTGTTCTCTTTTTGTAATACTTTTGACAGGTAACAGTTGTTTTCCCTTCATTCCTTTCTCCCTCCCCCCCCATACCCATTTACAAATTATTAATGCCTTATTCTAAAGAGTATTTCTTTGGCTTCAGCATCACCCTGCTATCCAGTCTCTTCTTTTTCTGACACTATCATGCTTAATAAGAAAAGCAAAATAGTACTGCTTAAACTTGACAGAAATTACTGGTCGTCCTTTATTTCTCAAGTGCCTGGTTAGAGATTGTACTATAAAATGTGTGCCTTTATTTTAGTATTTTATTATGTATTATTTGCCAAGACCCCCTTGTGCTAGGTGCTGCACAAACATAGAACAAAAAGAGATGTTTGGAGTTTACCACCAGTTTATTTCTATATTTGGGTCTACCTTTTAGGTGATTAACCCACTTCAACATCTTTTCATATGTAGACCATGCAATCGCATTCAGAAGTGATGGGTAGAGTCTCAGGATGATAAAATTCCATTAGCAAGTTGAGATGAACGTTGCTTTTATTTATTTTATTTTATTATTTTATTTTTACCAATTTATTGTCCGAAGCAAATCGTGTGTGTTCAAGTAGTTTCCAAAAGGTAGCCTGCTCAGGTCTGGAGAGCTTCACTGTTTTATCCACTGCATACAAAGTTACTGTCGCCACCTCGAGGAACTTACACTGTGTACACAAATATATTTGGAAACATAAATAAAGACTGCTGTGTGGGCCCATTATGGCATTGGAAATGTTGAAGACACTTACTATATGTCTGAGTGGATGGGCTGGGTCTGGTGTGCTTTAGGTGATCTTGGCAACTCAGTTTCTGCATAATGTTTACACCTGAGGATATTTAACATTCTTCAGAATCTATTATATATTCATTTTTATCCTCCTTTGTGGAAAATGACTTTTGTAAGTACCCTGCTATGGATATGAAAGGCTGTACTAGGCATCATCGCAAACCCTTTGACCTCCCTGCATAGACTGGAGCTCTGTTTTTGAAAGGACTCCTTTATATCTGTTTTTATTCCATGCCCTTCCATTCATTTGCCTATACAAAGCAATAAAGGGTAAAACTAAAGTAACATAAATTGGTCTGTCTTCCTGAATCCATGTCTCACTAATGTACCCAGATTAACTCAACTGTAAATTGTCTCCTTTGGATGTCGTGTCTTGCTAAAAGTTTCCTATATGATTCATGATTTGGATTGCTTTTAACAGCTATTGGCTAAGCAATATGGTAAATGTACAAGGTGATGCAATTGGCATTAGTGAGAGGATGCACAGGAGCATGTAATGCAGTCAATACTACATTAACTACTGATGCCCAATTACAGAAACTGGAAGAGTGGCTTTTAGGAGCATTAGGACTTGCAGAAGAGCTGAGATCACCTGCCGCTCCTTGCCTAAAAGCTTCACCCTTTATGCGCTGGGATCAAAGTAAACATTCAGTTGCTGCTTTATCATGTATAGTAACGAAGGTGGGGTTTTTTCCAAAGAAGTGTCACAGTGATCCTTTTAACACATGGAAATTCGAATTTCCATATTTCAAGATTCTCTTTCCATCTCCTGAGGCAAGATTTTATTTAAATAAAAACTCTCTAACCACCTCTGTACTTACTGGTTCTGTTTCTCTACATCCTACTCCTTTAGCCATTTTCATTTAAAGAAACACTTTAAGTGCAGTTTAGAGTGTCCTATTTCAGTGAGTCAGACAGAACAGGACTCTATTTTCCTCCCTCCCCCTCCGTCTCCTGTCCTTTCTCTAATCTGTACATGATTGAGACCTCAGCTGGCTTACGCTCTAGAAAAGTGTTCTAAAATACAGCCAGACACTCTATAAAACAGGATATTTGAGTGTGACCTCTTAGCAGTCCATGTTCAAATTAAGCACATATTGTTTCCACCACTGCTTTTGAAATCCAGTTTCAATAGTTTGAATGATTATAGGCCCACGTTGTGCTTTCAATGCGGCGTGCAGGTCTCCTATACTAAGTTTAGTATCGCTGCCGTTTCTAACTAATTTAAAGTGAGCGGTGTTACTGCTGTATCACAGTATTAGCAAGCCACAAAGTTCTTGTTGACTTTGAGACGAGGGGGTGGGGGAGGGGGGAGAAGGGGAAGCTGTAAGGACACTTAAATATTTTAATATAAAAGAAAGCTACTCGGTGGCTTCCCGCTTCTTTTTTTTTTCTTTTCTTTTCATTGATTCTCATCTTCCAGTTAGGGTACTTCGCATATCCCTAGTGCTTTTCTTCCTCAAAACCTTTTAAGAATATTAAATCTTTCTGCCCAAAATGCAACGTATTAGACCCATTTTACAGGTGTGGAGCCGGGACACGCCGAGGTTTGGGGACTTGCCGAAGCCCAGAGAGGAGGAGGTGGTTTTACAAAGGCTACTAGAGTGCCTGTGCTAATTTGGCCCTAACTCGGGGGGCCTGATCTTTCCGTGCACGTCCCTCGCCCGCCCTGCTCAGCGCAGCGAGGGCTGCTCAGACCGCAGGAATGGTTGAGCTGAACAGAGGTGGGAAGTGGGAGCCGTGCTGGCTGCACCCTCCCACTCACTGGCCAGATGCACTGGGGTGAGGGTGGGGGGCGGGGGCACTCCATGAAAAAGGATAGAAGAACCTTACTAGCCCAGGCAGGAAAGGAATAACCATTGTCACAACGCTCCTGGGCGTCTGGTGCGGGCTGTGCCAGCTTCATGCTGACTGCTCCTTTCTCTGGGATGGCTACAGAGCAGCGTTCGAACCCTGTGTGCTTAAGCAGGTGCTCCTCAGTTTTGCTTTCTGTGGCCTTATGGGATATGTCGACACTATATTCTAAACCTGGGATTACAGTTGCTGGACCTAGGTCTCACTGCCATGGCAATGAGTCCATACTGTGCTATGCAGACCTTTTGACTTGGCTTTGCGGCCTGAGTTGTGTCCACACTGCAAAATGACAGGGCTTGGCCCTATATTGCACAGGAAGTCTGGCTCTGACCTGCTCCCTAGCAGGATCCTAGGACCCGGTCCTGTGGGCTTGCTGACCTGAGTCAGGCTGATTTGTGTATAGACGGAAGGGGAGGTTGGGCTCAAACCTGAGTCAGTGCCACGGCTTAGTGTTCAGTGTAGACATACCCATAAAAGTTAGATCCAACTGATAATAAAAGCCCTCCTTTCAGAAAAGAAAAAAAACCTCTGCCACGGTTACGGTGCAATGCTCTAACCTGTTGCTTCTTGCTTTTGTGAGCAGAAAAACTGTTGACCATCTTAGAAAGCAACGTGGAATCCTAAGGCGGCTCCCACAACACCATTTTGTTTGTTGATAGGGCCTAAAACTTCTTGATCACTAGTGCCTTAATTATCAAAATAAAACTATCACGAGGTCACAACCAACATAGCCCCTGCCTTGTTTAATGCCTCTGCATATTCTGGAAGAGTTTGTTCTGCTATAAGATCCAGGGGAAAAAGCATTGCTGTTTTTAAGAGGATTGTCGCTTTCAGTTCCTGATCGATGCTCTTTTGAACAGCTGAGGGGAAGGGAGCAGAAGGTAACCTGCTGGCTTGCCACCTTTTAAGTACATTAGTGCAAGGAGTACAAGCACTGGAGACCTGAGGGAGCTTAACTGAGTTTTGCATTTAGCCTGGCCTCAATGTGTAATACAGACTAGTATCCTACCCTTGATGCATTTTCCTGCACTGGTACAAACTGTGGTTGAGGTCCCTAAGTATCCAGTAGGGCAAGTCAAAACATCCTTGAGTGACTTTTTCTTGAGTCGGTGTTTTCTCTTATTTGTTCTTCATAAGAGAACAGATGTGTAACCTTCCCTATGCAAAATTAAAATGAATAGTAGTATCATTGTCCTTGTGAGATTACTAGAACACTTAGGGTATGTTGCTGTACTCCTCTTTGAGCTTTGGAATCAAAGGGTCAGAATTTATAAAGGTTAAGTTAAACAAGCACTGACTTTCTTTTTTTATTTTGTTCCCTTATCTCTGTTTAATTTGGATTAAGCGAAAATGTAGCCACCGCCTTTAAAAATGGTAAAAAGGATTCATTGGCTGGTCTGTTCATTTTTTTTTAAACTTGCACTGTTTAAGTGGGCTGCTCAGTGAAACTTGTACATTCATGAAATAGCTGATTGAAAAGCAATATTTCAGATAAATACAAGCCAGCGATCTATCAGCAGTTGTAATAAAAGCTGGGCTTCAGGCTGTGATTTTATTTTGAAATAATAAGAATTGCTTTATTCTTTTTACTTGAGTTACCATGGTAATTCTGTCGTGTAGCAGTGTTATATTGATTTAGAAAGTGGACAGTAATATTTCTTTTGTGTTATTCTGTTTCTAGGGGTTGATTTCTAATTTCCACTTGGAGATTACTTTTCTTAAGTCCCTTCCCCTTTTTTTTTTCCCTAGCAGTGTAATTTTCCTCTCACACACTGCTATTTTCTGAGCTTATTGGTTTGCTCTTATTTTAAATTAAACTTGCTGGTTTCAAATATTGAAATGACATCTTTGTCTGTGTCTGTACTTTGGTTTAGCAAAATATTACAGTTTGCTGTTTTATGCTTAATAATTTAAGGGAGCCTTTTGTCTGCCATCAGTGGTTGTTGATAACGAATGCCTAAACCAACACACAGCTTAAAGCTCTGACGTTTTAGTATTGTGTAATGGTGCATCCACCTTGCATATGATTTTTTTTTTAAGACAGATCTGCAGTGCATATCTGAGTATTCTTACCAATTAAATTCTAAGGAGATTTATATAAATTTACAACCGGAACTAGCTGTGGCTACATTGCGGTTCCATAGTAGCTAAGACACCCATCTGCTTTATGTTTTGAAAACCCATGTATCATTTCTCAACCATCCCCCTTTAATCAAATACCTAGACGGTTTTTGAAAGCTAAACTTACTTTTTCATAGTAATCTGCAATTATGCATAACAAGATCTGAAAATCACTAATAGTAACAGGTTCAGCTCTGTAAAATATCTTAATAGTAAATATTTTATTGATCAAGATCTGAGTATGGGTCTGTTTTTCTTCTTTTAAGAGATGACCTCTTAAAGCATAGCTGCTTCTCCTTTTGGAGTTTCAGGTTGTCACCTCTTGCAAGAGAAGTAGACCCTCAGCTTGGGAACAAGGGGGATGAGAGGAAATGAACATCTAGCATCTCATGTTAAGATACATGTGTTTAAAACTTAAATCTAGATGTGTATTCTGTTTGTGTTTAACTTAACTGTTTCACTGTGTGCTTAAACAGTTTTTCCACCCTCACTGCTGAAAGGTAAAGTTCTTCCTCACATCTGAAAAGTTTCCATTGAAGTGTTTTGAAGGGCAAATAACTGGGCAGACCAGGACATAATTTGCTTTGTGGCTCTTAATTTTCAGTCCTAAGAGTGCTGACTGGTCTAGCTGTTCTAATGGGGGAATTTATGCCACAACATATGAGGCTCTGTCAGTGTTTCCATATAAAACACCTCGCTTCATGAAAATTCACTTGGGGTAGAAAGTCTGCACATAAACTCCTTGCTTGAGGATACCTTTTTCTTTTGTATTTAATTTTGATAATCCCTCCATCTGGGTCTTTTGAGCTCTTTGCAAAATAAAGGAAGGCGGGATGGGAGAAAAAAAACTTGCTGATGGTCTTTTTAAATGACATTTACTAAAATTACTTGACAACTGAATTATACTACATTAGTATTACAAACTGTTTCTGTAGGCCTGAACTCCTATTTATTTTAGTCCAAGTGTTACAAAAATGCATAAGCAGCAGTCTTTCACGGAAAACTTCGCAGCCTTTTTGCATGCAACTTGCTGTGCAAATGTTGCCTGCAGTGGTCTATTTAGGGTCAGTGATCCACAACCTCTAAAGCCTTCAAGTAGGTCTTGACCCTTGGGGTTATAATGGCCCTTGGTGTCGTCATGACCCATCCAGTGATGTCTGTTACACATTAGTCTATAATAGCTCCAGACAAAATAACTGATTTTTTTAAGTTTGTAATTCTCTCTCTCTCTCCATAGCAGATTGCAATGGCTTTAAAAATTCATTTTAGCATTCAAAGTAATACAGCAAGTGACTGTTAGGCTAAGACTTGGGACTCAACTCACTAACACTCGTCGTCTTTCCTTCTCCGCTTTTGTCCCCTGTTTCTTAACATTTTTTTTCTGATTTTTTTTTTCAAGGCCAGTTCATAATGCATCTGTTAACAGAATTGGTCTCCTCTACACTCTGTCCTCTCCTGCTGAATTTTCAGTGATGTGATAAAATGGTATCTGACTTCACAGATTGCTTCAAGGAGTAAGGTTCTGTTGATCTTTAAGTATCCCGTGTTCTTCTCACAAATGTGCTTGAACTGATTATAGGCACCATTTTTAATGTGCACCCAATTTTACATGACACATTATTATGAGTTGGAGCGAGCCATCCACGAGAAGGGTCTAGATGACATGAAAGGCATTTTCCAACGTAAATTTCTATAAGCCTGATCTATTTTAGGGGATATAATCCTGCCAGCAAATATCTGAGTCAAGGTTTGAGGTTGCCACCACCTGCTTTAAAATGTAATTTCCTTCCACAGTTCATTCCATTATGACTGTATGATACATCTTCTGGGATTGAGTAATTGGCTAGCTCAGAAGTAATTTTTGTTTCCACTAGAGAGATGTTTACAAACTGATGTTGTAGTATCCCTTTAAAACCAACTGAGAATCTGATTAAAGGCCTAAGGATCTTCTGCAGAGATTGCATGCCCCCGGGTGACATGGAAGGGTCAGCATGCTGTCACACAGCAACTATTAAGAATTAAGTTAACACTGATTCGAATGCTACTGTGTGTGTCCAGTGTTGATTGGACTGCTGTTGGATGGCAGTAAGTAACTTTGTACCATAGTGTGTCTGAACTGCATTTAGTTACATTGTAAAGCCAAATGAATATGGTCACTTGTGACCGGTATCAGAGGTATGCATTAAATAGTTCAGGTAGAGTGGAAACATAATTGATATGACCACATACGCAGGTAGACTGCAGAAAACGTTACCATTGACTGGTGCAGCTGCTCTTCACCAGCTGTGGGTCAAAAGTTTACCTAACATGGGTGATTTTTACTTGTAGGTTTGAACATTAGTGATATTGTATTGCTGGTTTCCTGGTGACGATAGTACTGGAAAACTAGTTCCATGGAAGAGTTAGTTCAGGTGAATTGGGTACTGCCCAAAATAACCATTGCCCTTCTAGGAGATGATGGTGGTAAAAGCCCTAAACTTTTCGCCTCGGCAAACCTGCTGCATTGAGTATTGCTGAAACGTCAAACTCCAGTAGTCATCCATTTACAATTAGCACATGAGTTATGGTAGATTATAATGTTGTTATCCTGCCTGAGGCTTTGGGGCTTGCTGTGCCATTTTTCCATTTACTGGTGTTTAAATAACCTTAAAACAGGCACTGCCATATGGAACGCTCTGGTCTCCTGACTGCATTCACACTTCCATTGTGGTCAGCAGCACTGCTGTTGGACCTGAAGAATTCTCATGCTGCCAATGCTTGCACCAAAGCTTCAGCTACATGGCAGGGAAAGTTGAAATTCCACAAGAACCTCGAGGAAAGAAAAAATTGGCTGAGCTAAGATTAAATATGCTCCTGAGGGAACACTTCTTCCTATATTTCCTTTTACATTCCTGCTGAGCCCAGAGTCTTGTGCTTTAACTGTTTGAAGAAAGCAGGAAAAATGCACTAGCACTAACATAATGGATGCATCCGATGAAGTGAGCTGTAGCTCACGAAAGCTTATGCTCAAATAAATTTTAGTCTCTTAGGCGTCACAAGTCCTCCTTTTCTTTCTGCGGATACAGACTAACACAGCTGCTACTCTGGAACATAATGGTGGTGACTCTGAGGGTCTTGCTACTAGGCCAGTTCATCTTCATTGTAAGTGTGGTTGCACCAAGGGTAAATCCGGACCAGAATTTCAAAGCAAAGCAGAGACGGGGGGTGGGATAGCTCAGTGGTTTGAGCATTGGCCTGCTAAACCCAGGGTTGTGAGTTCAATCCTTGAGGGGGCTGTTTAGTTGATCTGGGGCAAAAAATGGGGATTGGCCCTGCTTTGAGCAGGGGGTTGGACTAGATCTCCTGAGGTCCCTTCCAACCCTGATATTCTGTGATTTCAAATTTTTTTACGCCTAGATATTACAGGGGTCTTTGACAGTGTATTGCCATAACACCTAGGCACTATCTGCTTTGGGGATTTATAGGTGTCTGTCCTCTTGGTATCCCAAGTGCTGCCCAATAGAGAGCAGTGGATGAAGCAATCTCTGCGTGTTTTATGCATTTAAGTTAACTTAGTGTTTGGGTTCCCTCCTCCCCTCATTCCCTTTGGGATCATTCCTGGTGTGTTGAGGTGAAGTAGGGGAAGGAAGAAATTGTGGGATTGTGAGACCCTATGCCAGACTGAAGCCTGAGAAAGGTGTTTTTTTTAATGACCATTATAACAACCCCTGCTTTGGAGTAGGAGGTGTTGGAAGTGCTGCCAAGCTCTGAATGAGAGCAACCAGAAAGGCAATGCTATAACATACTACACAGCTTAAATTGTGCCCAGTATGATTTCTGTGTTCCCTTTGAACAGAGTTACCGAGCAGCATGCAAAAGATTGTTGTGTCAAGGCAATGGCAATGCACATGAGTCCACCACATCCAGAGCTACGAACCATGTGTGGCCGCACTTAGGAGCATAACTGGATCATGCAGCATTCTGAGCAACTTTGAGAGAGCATAAACTCTGTGTGGATTAGGCAGAGAGGAGGGAAAGGCAAAGGAGTCTAAAAATCTACTGATGGCAATGAATGTTGAGTTGGACTGAGCAGTTCGTTCTTAAGTTCACTTCCCCTCTACCTGCAGAGCTTGAAAAATATACTTGACACTTACTAGTCCTCAGAGTAGTAGTAGTTTTTTGGTTTTTTTTCCCCAGGGAAGAAAAGTACCCTGTCTTGCCTTGCTCATGGGAATTTAAAGGAATAAAACAATTGTATATTTTTATTGTAACACGCTGACCATCGATTTTCTGTGTAATAAATAGAACCCTAATTCTGCCCCTTGTGCCTGACGTGGTCTCTCTTTATCGTTGTATCCAGTGATACAATGTAATAAACTGCAATGTCATGTACCGTTTACACCAACTCTGATGTTACTTTGTGCTTCCCCAGTTTTGTGCTTCCTTTCATCATCTCTCTTGCTTGGCATACCCTGCCCTCATTCCAGATTTCCATGCCAGCTCCATAGGCTCATTCAGGTCCCTAGGAATGACTTCGTTGTTTGCCCGTGAGGAACAAGCTCAACATTTTAATTTAAATAATAATCATTAATAATAAATAAAAACTTAAAGTAAATTTGTCCTCAAGGTTTCTCAGTGCATCCTGTGTGTTGGTCCCCTTCCCCAGCTCCAACACTGGAAACTCCAGGCAAGGCCTCCCTCAATGTGAGTCACTTTACTGGTGCCTAATAAATGAACTCACGGATCTCAGACTTTGATTGTTTTAAGTTTCTATCAGATCTTCAGAAGCTGGCTTGCTTAATAGATAAAATGTTGCTCTGATATTTGTTCTTATCTCCTTTCTTAGAAGTTTTTAAGGTCAGGCTTGACAAAGCCCTGGCTGGGATGATTTCGTTGGGGATTGGTCCTGCTTTGAGCAGGGGGTTGGACTAGATAACCTCCTGAGGTCCCTTCTAACCCTGATATTCTATGATTCTAGGATTAGTACACAGCTAGAGTGGCTTAGAATAACGTCTCATTTTTTTCCATTTAAATGTACATGTTCATACACTTAAAATGTAATCATCTAACTTTGTTCAAACTGGGCTTGTTTTATAGCTCTCATGGTGACTTAAACAAACCAAGACAGTACATAAACTTACTGTATAAGTTTGTATTGGAACTGATAAACTTAGATACCATAGTAAGGCATTGGCACAAAGGGGAGAGTTAAGGTTGAGTTTTCAATCTTAACTTTGCATTTCGTGACTTTGAGCACTTGAGACAACTTAGTATAAGAATGAATTTATTATGAAAGGCTGAAGAAATGTCATTTAATGTTCACTTTGAGCAGAAGAGCAGTCTTGATAGTGTCTGTACTCATTTCACCCTGTCCATGCTCAATTCACTGTTTTTGTTCTGTATTTCGAGGAGCATTCTTCCCAGTGTAGCAATATGTCTCAAAATTTTTGTAGCTATTGGAAAAACAAATGTTTTGATGAAATGAAAATCCAGGATATTTTGTGTGCCCTGAAAGACATTACTCGGACTTTATATGGAAACACCAGGCGCTATGGTCACTTCATTATTTTGTATTCCTTTAGCACCTAGAGGCCTGAACTGAGATTGGGACCCTAGTGTGTTAGGTGCTGTACATACACATAACAGATAGTCCCTTGCCCCAAAATTTAAAATTTAAACAGATAAGATTTACAAAGCGTTGAAGGAGAAACAGAACTGAGCATAGGACCTTAGTTTCCTGAGTCCCAGTCCAGGAACCTGTCACTGGATCACAATACTTCTGAACTATTAAGTTCAAGTGATTCTCGCATTAGTAATAGTACAAATCCACGTGGATGTTCCGTCCAATCGATTTTGAAAGCTCATAATAAATTGTATCAAGTGTGACTCTGACCAGGCTTTCATTATGAAATGTAACTTTTTAAAAAAAAAAAACACCAGTTTTTTCTTGGTTACTGAGTTTGGCATGTTCTATCATGTGTTCCGTTGTACAATGTTTTCCTAGAGCACAGATTATTATTATTATTCCCAGAGAGCCAAGGAACTACAGTCATGGACCAGGACCCCATTGGGCTAGGCATTTTATAAACACAGAGCAAAAAAATGCTCTCTACCCCAATAACTGTGGTTTTAAGGATACCATAAGAACCAAATTAAATCCACATTGTTCTGGATGATCTGTTAACAATCATACTTGAAAATGTAACTCAGAGATGTGTAATGTAGTGGATGAGTATCCTTGAAAATGAGAATGTAATGTAAACATGACTCTAATTGGGATGGTGCTTATAAAGGTGGTTCTGCTATACCCTCTTTTCCTACAGTTACCTGCTGAAAAAAGGGAAGAGAGTTTGAAGGGAAGGGAGGATGTACCATCAATTTCCTCTCTGTCACTGGGTATAAATAACTGAACTAGATGTAAGTAGAAGATTCTGGCTCTGGAGTCAGTTTTAAACCTACTTATAAAAGTAATTTCAGCTAAGCAAAGTGCAGAAAGGTTTTAAAAAGTTTGTTTAATGAGCTATTTTAAAATCAGATCCATAATCATTTAACTTTCCCGAGTCTCCTAAACATAAACACTAAATACAAGTTAGACTTGATGGGGGTGGAAAATGAAAAGCTGTACTGGTCATGCATCTATCCTCAGTCCCTGTTTTACTTGAAGTACAAAGTACAAAGTTGTGAAGTACAACTTTCCTAAGGAAAGTACTTAGGAAGCCTACTCCATTCTGAGACTGTCTACACTACAAGTGAGGGGTGTGATTCCCCTGTGCGTGTAAATAGACTTGTGCTCTCATCGAGCTAGTGTGAGTATAAACTGCAGTGTAGCTACAGGAGCACAGTTAGCCGCAGTGGAGACATGACCTAGCTGTGCCAAGTACAAACCTGCCTCAAATCGGTGGGTTCATGGTTGGCACAGCTAAGCCACCTGCTGCCACTACCATGGCTACACTGCTGTTTATACTGTCACTAGCTCTCATTGAGCACTAGTGCATATCTGAGCAGGGGAATCGCACCCCTTAGCGTACAGCATAGACATAGCCTAAAACAACTTTGGTTGGCTCTGTGGCGCTTTCATCCAAGGATTAGAATTCATGCCAGATGCTTAACCCCTGGGTTGACATGGACTAGGAGCACTCTAAAGGCAAACGGCTCTGCTTTGGGGTACGGGGGGAGAAGTCCCTGAGATCAACCGTTAGAAATCCACCCTAAGGTTGTGTCTTAGCTAAACACAATTGCAAAGCCCATTAAAGGCACGGGCCAACATGTTTGAAGCCGTCCTGACTGGCTCTCCCTAGTGCTTGCTGGCTGGCAAGGAAACCATGATTAGCCTCTGCTGGAGGGATAATTGCTGAAAGAAAGGGTTTGATGGGTGGGAAGGGAAGGTATGAATGGAAGGACTAATGGAGAGATCTACACGCACCCCAACAAAACTCTCTTTTAAGCTTTCTCTTTGGCAGTCCTTTGCAGCAAATTACATTAAACTGTACTTAAAAAGAACCAGCCAGTTCTGTGCTGGTTTCCCCATGTTCCTGCAGCTGATGACCATATGCTGCTTTGTAGCATCTATCCTCCCTATTCTCTTCTAAATTCTGTGTGGCTCACTGGTGATCCTGGCCTTTCAAAGAATACAAACCTTTGTCTCCCACCCGGTTCTTGAGTTCTTGTATCATTTGACTTGCCCTCTGCCATGCTTTCTTAGTCGTATTCTTCTTGTGTGATCAGAACTGCTCAGAATATTCAACACCTAGCCTTAGGAGTCCCAGTAAAAATAACTTGCTATAATACTTATGAGTTGCATCCACAAATTTTATCCACAAATTTTCATAACTACCGCAAAGGTGTTAATGCTCTTCAAATTTAAGGGCAACAGATGGATTTTTTTCTCTATTTTAGGAAAGTTCACTCCTGCTTCCTCACCCCTCAAAATTTCATTTTCTCACAAATATTCATATATAATTAAAAAATCGTGAGCTTTTAGGCACCTGAGTCTAAACTGGGACCTAAACCGATTTGAACCTAGATCTGCACCTAACCTATGGTAGCTGGTAGCATCAATAGAAGACCTAGAGAATAGTTCATTTTTAGTTCAAAACAGTAGACAGTCTATTCTTTCCCACTGTGCTCTTTCAAAGTTGCTCTAAGGAAGCTCACAAAGAGGCCTTTTGAGATTGAAGTGGGAACAAAGTGTTAATTGTTAGATTTTGAGGGCAAAAAAAAAAATTTAAGGGAAATCCATCTGAAAGATGTTAGTTGCATACAGAGTATTTCTGTCTCTATCCAGTGTTAAGTAATCTGTTTTAGAAATCTTTTATATGCTGTCCTTGGCAGTTCTCAATAGGCTTTTACACTCAAACAATATGGACTCTAGCAGGTGGCATTTTTGGCAAATGACCTCCTCTCAATACAAAGATATTCAGAAGTTGGCCTTTCTTGTCTTTTTTTTTTTAACTAGTATTAAAACAGGAGGTTGAGGGCAAATGTACTAATAGGGCAGAGATGCACTGACAAGTTAGACTAGAAGAAAATCAAAATATCCGTTACCGAAGAATTCAAATCCCAGTTAAAGAATTTAGTGGACTAGCTGAAGATATTAACTATCAGCAGATCTCACTGTGGAAACAAAAGCTGCAAACTTGCAACTGCAGGCCTGTTTCTGTGGCAGAGTTTAGTTACCCCAATGATTCTGTGACTTGCAGGCTTTTTCTTCTTTGTTCTAGTCACGTTGCTTTTCTGATATGAACTGCAAGTAACATGCCCAATTTATGTCTCTCTCTCTTATTTTGGTTAATTGTAGTAGTAATTACTAATTTCCAACCCCTGACCTGTTTTTAATCACATTTTTTAAAATGGGCTTTTTGTGCCATTTTAAAATTTGGTGCTTGTTTTTCATTTAGATTATGCTAAAGTGTTCAAGAGGGCTGCAAAGCAAGGTCAAAAGCTTTATCTGTGCAGTGCACGTTTTCTTTTACACATTTTAGTAATTGTAGCTGCTTTCTCTAATAGGGGCTTTTGTTTGAGCTATGTTAAATCTGCTCTTTGTAGGCCACGCTGCTGCAGCAAAAAGAAAAGGAGTACTTGTGGTACCTTAGAGACTAACCAATTTATTTGAGCATAAGCTTTCGTGAGCTACAGCTCACTTCAGCACAGTGTGTTGTCAGATCGGTGATTGGGGTCCAAGACCAACCTCTGTGCTAGTGGAGATATGGGGCCAGATTTTTTCTCCAGTACTCCGAACCCAAGACTTTCCAACGAACTTTGCTCTCACATAGGAATTGAAACAAGGATAAGATGCTCAGGAATGCTCTGTTTCCGTGATACCTGTAGCCAGCTTTTTCTAGAGCTCAGCTGTCAACATGTTGAGAATCTGGCCCCTTACTTTAATGCGTCGGTGAGAGCAGAGCTCTTTTGAAAACCTGCCCCTGCCTTCCCCATTGTGGGCACTGAGCCTCTTTTGACAATATTGGCCATAACGTATGTTGTATAGGGCTCCAATGTGGTTGGCTTCTACCAGCTATCCCAAGCTTATAGCCACTGCCTGTCATGGTGCCTATACCCCAAATGTACATGGACTATGCATGACCCTTTTAAGGAGGTCAGTGGAATCAGCAGCCAAAAAGCCTCCTTGCATTATAAAATGTGGTGTTCTGTCAGTTGAAAAGTTCTTAAGATGTCACAGTACTTAGTGTTTCAAAAGAGCATTTTCCAGATGTCTTTGCATTTTAAATTGACTCACAGCCAGACGCCTTACATTCGAGTTCTAAACCACTTTTTTTAAAAAATACTTCAAAATTAGATATAAAAGCCACTCTTTCTTCTGCATTTCTACAGTAAGTTACAATAAACTTCCACAGCGTGTCTTTTCTCCATCCCCAAATGGAAAAGTTTAACAGAGTTTGATGCTTTCAGACTTGGAAACAGTATTAAACAACAGTTAGCTGACCAGCTTCTCTGGGTACAATTGAAAATGCTTGCCAAAAAAATTGTGGTATTTAAACCTTTTGTACAGTCTCTTGTCAAATCTAGAAATGATTGCCTTTTTTTCTTTCCCCAACCATTTTCAGTCCTGCATCTGGTTTAATATAATGGGTGTTTGCATGAATGGCTTAGTTAGCCAGAGTGGTAATAAAACACTTTAAATTTATTGTGACATTTGGATTTAATTAAAAAGTACACACTTAGAAAAGTAAAACGTAATGTGGAGAGAGAGTCAGGAAGGTTTTTCTTCCTTTCTTCCAAAAAACTAATTAGAGTTGTATTTTAAATTGTTTATGTGCTGCTAATCATTGTAATAAATCATTTATACTGAAAAAGACACACTCTAAGAGCTTGTGTAGCTGTTTATGCTCTCAAGTTTCTATCATGAACAAATTGATCTGGAAGTGAATTTATTAACCACGAGGGAAGAAATCATTAGTGCTTTCTCTAAATATTCCCCAGGTACATTTTTATTATAGTAGTTTACTGCTTTAACTAAAAGTAACATTACACAGCCTTGGTTGTAATTATGATGCAAATTGACTTTCCATCACTTACAAGAGAGAGACAGCTGCCTTTTCCCTGCTTATATTTCCATTTTATTTTCATCAGAGGCTTGTCTTCCAAAATTCTTATATAAATTGAAGCCCATGTTCTCAGTAGAACAGTTGGGAAGACTTTAAAAAAATAAATAAATACAAGGTTGCTTGAGTTCCTTCTAATCCATCGGTCTTCATTAAACGCTTTTAAAACCAGGTTAGCTCATCATATGATTTAAGCCTCTCACGTCCTGAAATAACAGTTCATGCTTTGTAATCTTCAAAGCAC
The DNA here is from genome assembly GCF_965152235.1 of Eretmochelys imbricata. Classification (NCBI taxonomy): domain Eukaryota; kingdom Metazoa; phylum Chordata; order Testudines; family Cheloniidae; genus Eretmochelys; species Eretmochelys imbricata. Next base: position 33,549,073 of record NC_135577.1, on the reverse strand, counting down.
TGCGGAACACTGCTGATAGGGAGCCAAATATCCAAACATTTCACTAGGGGGTTTTTAAGGTGACTGACACCTCTGGAAGACTTGTTTGTCTTGCAAACGTATTGCACTGTGTGTGAAGCTGCAAGAAAAACTCCAGTCAAGAAAGGCTCATCTTTCCCCACTATAACCCAAAGAAAAGAATAATGGCCTAAGTGTTCAAATCTGGGGACTTTGAATTAGTCTTCCAAATCTATCTTTAGATACCTAAACAGATGGGACTGATTTCCAAAGGTACTGAGCACCTGCAGCTCCAGCCAATATCAATGGGATGTGTGGGTGTTTGAAAGCATATGGCTTTTATTTGGGTGCCTAAATATGGATTTGTAGGCTTAGTTTAAGGCACCCAGGATGGAACGGTTTGGCCCAGCGTGAATAGCTGAAAAGAAAGTAGCTGCAAAGTAGTAGTTGTTCATTTATAGAACTGGGAGGGTGGTTTGGAGTTGTCTTGCTTTTGTATGTTTTTTAATTTGGACACTTCAATTCCTTAAATTGTGTGAAACACGAGGTAACTGATAGGGAGACTTAATTTGCAATGAAAAATCTTAATTCAAAAACTGTGGTCAGGTTCTGTTTAAAGCAAACAATACTGTGCCTTTTTGAGAGAGGATATCATAAGAGGATAGGAATGAAAGTGCTGCTTTTTTTTTATATCCATGTTCAGATAGCTAACTTGGAGAGAGATTATGCTGTATGTATAATAAGAGGAGAGAGATGGGAGGGTACATATGGCATTCTTGAGGGCAGCCACAAGAGTGCAACAGGATGTTAAGAAAAATAGAGGGGAGGCAAAAATGATGAGTGGAAGTAAGGATCACTTGAGTATCAACCTTGTACATACTTGAAACCGTTCACTACACTTTGTAACCTGCCATTCATAACACAGAGCAGCATCTAGGTGTCAGCTAGTTCTCTCCACAATGGCCTAGACTCCAATTGTCATTTCCCCACTGTGCATCTAAACTTCTAAAATCCCTCTCCCTTATGAGCTGCCTTTGTTGGGCTCTCTGAAAGTGTGTTGACTATTAGGAATTCATTTTAGCTGTTCTGAAACTGAGTATTTGAAGAATTTGGGGGCGGGGAAGAGAACTAGAACAAGCCATTAACTCAATAAAAAGGAGTACTTGTGGCACCTTAAAGACTAACCAATTTATTTGAGCATAAACTTTCGTGAGCTACAGCTCACTTCATCAGATGCATCCGATGAAGTAAGCTGTAGCTCACAAAAGCTTATGCTCAAATAAATTGGTTAGTCTCTAAGGTGCCACAAGTACTCCTTTTCTTTTTGCCAATACAGACTAACATGGCTGCTACTCTGAAACCTAACTCAATAAAATGTCAAGATTAAAAGGTTTTGCCACACTTGTGTGTGTATGTTTCCCTAATGATCGCAGGTACTGTACCTTTGAAGGGTAGTTTGCCTATATCTTTTTTTTTTTCTTTATACCATCAGGTGAGTTCTGGAACCTCCCAAGAATTAAGGGGGGGTGAGGCGGCTAACATTTTCTTAACCTGTTCAAGCTTTTTTCTCATTGTTCTTGTGGTTTTAAACTCTTGATGTAAATCAGAGTTGTACTTAGTTCTTCGTGATTGAGTCTCTTTACAATCTTTCCCTCTGCCCTTATGGGTGGTTCAAGAGTGACAAAATCTGAAATGTCCATTTTTGTCTCATATACCAAGCTGGCAATACGTAGACTTATACACACGAGCCTATAGGCCTTTAAGCTACATAAATACATTTGCCACACTTAGGTTCTGTTCAAAGGAAATAGTTCTCATTAGGACAAAGGATATAAATTCTTATTTTGTCATTTCTTTTTTTTATATTAGTGATATGCCAAAAAATCTCAAATCCATTATGCTTGTCACATTATGCTTGTAAAGTAAGTGTGTTTTTAAGACTTTTAGCTATTCATTTTTCCAGACACCTACTGTATTATGTTCTGCCACATTAGGTTTTCCTAATAATCTATGGGAGGATGTGATCAAGGCCTGATCTGATAGACTGTGAACATCACTGAATTTTGTAAAAGAGCTATCACGGAGACCGACTCTGCAGACGTTTTAATCTGTACTTTCAGAGATGCACTACATTTTCCTTACCATTGTGAAACAAGATACAAAAGGTTGTCTGATGTTAGGTGTGCTTGTGGCACCTTAGAAACTAACCAATTTATTTGAGCATAAGCTTTCGTGAGCTACAGCTCACTTCATCGGATGCATACTGTGGAAACTGCAGAAGACATTTATATACACAGAGACCTTGAAACGACACCTCCTCCCACCCCACTCTCCTGCTGGTAATAGCCCATCCAAAGTGACCACTCTCTTTACAATGTGTATGATAATCAAGGTGGGCCATTTCCAGCACAAATCCAGGTTTTCTTTCAAAAAAAGTTAGACATAGAGAAGGTATTATTGGGATGTCTCTGCAAACTTGTGTTATAGTCCAAGTGCATTTTGATACTGGAAAAGAAAGAAAATTGAAAACTAGATATTGGGATGGGGGCATGTTTTCTATTCAGACTGTGGAACCACTAGTAAAAATTCTGTTCACTGAACTCTTCCATTTCTTTTTGCCATAGATAAATTGTCTTTTACTTTGTGTATTTTTTTTCTGAGATCTTAAAAATCAAGGTGCTGGCTGCTCTGCACTGGAGATGCCATGGCACTCTTTAGAGAGACACTGATATCAGTGTATATTGGGCTACGTGACACCTGTCAGTATTTCAGTCCTGCTGTCTGCATATAGCTTGTGAAGTGTTTTGGGATTCTTCAGCCTGAAAGAAATGTAAAATGTATTCATAGTGGAGGCAAGCAGATTAAAAATGAAGTTTCAGATTGGCCAGCATATAGAAATCGACAGTGCTAACCCAAGTAACAGAATGAAACAACTGAGTATTTTCTGTGGTGCTTCATTCATTTCCTTGGCACCATCGTGTGAAATTTCCAGGTTTTCATTTTCAGGAGCTCAGTCTGTCAGTTTTAAAGCAGCTATGGGCCGTAACCTTTGAACACTAGGAAAGTTGTTTCCACCTACAAACACTTGTGTAGCCAGCCTGTGATTGTGTTTATATTACAGTAGCTCCCAAAGACTTCAGCTGAGGTTGGGGTGCTAGGCACCCTGCAAATGCTTTATAAGAGACAGTCCCTGCTCAGATTCCTTGCAATCTAAGTAGACAAGAGAGACTGGGAGAGAAGGGAAACAGACATTGGAGGTGAAGTGACTCACCCAAGGTCATACCATAGGGCTCTGACAGAGCTGGGAATAGAACCTAGTTCTCAAGACTCCAGGTTCTAGGCTCTGTTTGTTAGGCCATGCTGACTTGCAGTGTGGAAACATTGTTTGCTAGACATGGACTGAAGCTTGTGCTTGAGATCTAGGTTAGACGCAAATTCTGGTTTGGGGTTGAGACTGAATCTGGGCTGAGGTTCAGGTTGGGGTAGAATTTTCATTTAAAGGTGGAAAAGCCTTCTCCTGAGAGGTTCTTGAGATATCTTACCCCTGAAGAGGGCAGAAATCACCCAATTAGCAGTTCTTGCGAGTTTTCCTCCATCTTTGGCCAAAAATGGGATGGTTTTCTGCTGGAGACTTGACTCCCGCTCCCTTGAAATTCAGATGGGTACAGAATTCAAGGTCCCTATTTGTACCCATCTCTGCTGGTCACTAACAGGGAGTGGTGAGGCCCTGGAGGACCAAAATAGAAGTTGTTAGCCTTTCAATCAACAAGGGATCCTTAAATTGGGAAATGTTTGGCTTAATGTATTGATCAGCTCTTGGATCTTGAGAATGTCCTCTTCCTCTCTGAATACTCATAATACAAACAGATTATGTACAATAGTGATATATAAAGAGGAAGTTAAATAAATGAAGATTTCCATGCTCTCATTATCACCTAAAATGTGGTTGGTAGTTTAAAAAACACTTTGATGTAGTAACAAACTGCTTATCATAAGCTTTGCTGTAGTAGCTCCAGGCTTGCTTTAGAGTAACATTTTATTCCAGTGCTGCAGGTAATTTAAATGCTCCTCTGAAACGAGGGACCACACAGAGTACTGCTGAGTTGAGGTGGATTGGCAAAGGGCATTATGGTTTGCAGGTGGAAGCACTGAACGTTGGCTATAGATGAATGGGGTAGGTTTAGCGAGATGACTGGGCTGCAGCTTGATTTTCAGGAACAGGTTGTGTTGTCTTTTTCAAAGATCTGCTGCACTCTGACTGTATAGTATCTGCCCATGGGACTTGTGCCTTCTTCCCTCTACACAGTGGTTCCCAAACTTTAACAATCTGTGAACTCCTTTCACTAAAATGTCAAGTCTCACGAATCCCCTCCAAAAAATGAATATTTCCTGGGATTTTTTCCTTTACTGGTGTATAAATTCTAAAAGCAGTGATCTTGGAAATATAAAATGTTTTTATGACGTGCTCATTTCACACTATTTATTTATCATTACAGTATTTTTATCACATTATGAAAACAACAACACCCTTCCAAGAGCTCACTTTCATAGCTTGTATCACTTTGAATAAGCCTGTTATAAGACAAGGTGCCTATGTTTCATCAAGAAGTATTGGATGTGAAACAGCATGAAGATATTTAAGAAGCCAACTCAGAGTTTCTCCTACACAAGCATTTAGGTCTTGTGCAGTCCAGGCAAACAATGCACGTTACAACAGAGCTTAAACTTGTTCTTCATAATAATTTTAAAAACAATACTAGCTGTCTATTTAATTTTAAAAACAGCAAAAAATATCCACCTCCCTTTCCATTTCTTAGAAGGAGTCTTGAAGTTTAAATCTACTCAGTGTGATAGATATGCTTGCTTTGATCTGCTTAAAGTCCAGGGGCTCCGTGCTGCTGGCCCGTGCTGCCTAGGGTCCCTAGGGACACCTCTGTCCACCATGAGGGAATTTTTTTCCTGAGAACGCCCTGTAACATTTCTTGAACCCCCAGGAGTTCATGAACCCCAGTTTGGGAACCACTGCTCTAGCAGTTTATCACCCTATTCCCATTTTTCTTGATAAATGCATCCAGCAATGGTAAAGGAACTGACAGAATGCTACTTTCATTTCCATTACTGAAATCCTGTGGTGGATTTGCCATATATGAACATTGGTTTCATAGCTTTTAAAAACTAGAATTGCAATAAGATTGACAGTCTTAGGCATTTTGGAGCCTCTTAATTTAATACACAAATGTTTGTTCATGGTTTAGAAAAGTTGTACGTACTTGCCAAAAGATGTGGCAAGCCATAGGAGTTTGAATTGCTTACTTGCCCCGCAAAATAAGTTTGGGATGGATGTTATCCTGGTGAGAGTGAGTCTAGGAAACCAAGATTTCTGTTTTACCCGTAACGTTTCCAATAGGAGGACGTTCCCAAGCACCAAATGCACTTTAGGTGTTCCCTCCCCACCTTTAATTATGTGATTTGTAAGTAATAAGTCCTGTCCTTGAGACCTATATTTTTGTTCTTTCAAACCTGGTTTCCCGATTATATAATCCATGAACTTTTCTTGAAATCTCAAAATATCTGTGGCTGATCTTTTCTGTGGGTTAACAAATTGCCTGATTAGTCCATGGTGCCATTCAACATTTGGTGGATAAATTCCTTTTTTATTGAGTAAAGAGCCAAGTTGCTTTTTTATTATTATTATTTATTTATTATTAAGCTCTTTAATTCATGGGTGGAGTGCACGTGACAGGAAAGCATTGGAATTAATCTGAATAGCTGGCATAGGGTAAGCACTATATACCCTACTCTAATCAGCCTGGGATTCTAAAAGCTTGCTAACTGCCTGTCAGAGTAACTGTCCGGCTTCTAGTGGCAGACTGACATAATTCCCCCTATCTCTAGGGAGCATAGTAGAGCACTCCCTGATGTGCTCATAATTCTGAAGGGAAATTGGGCCTTTTTATAGGATTTCTGAAGTGCTCGTGTTCATACAAAGAATTGTGGGCTGTTTAATGTTTTTTAAAGGTTTTTCTAATTGCCACACTTTTACCCCCTTTAAGTGGCTTCAGACTTCCATAGAACTTTTTGATTTTTAAACTAGTCTAATCTCCCAAACTATCTAGTTAGGAAAAAACTATTGTAACTGAAAATGTCTCTGATACTGCTTCCATTTTAATAGAGCCATTTAGTCTGTTTTAAAAGCTTTCTTGGGCACTCGTTATAAATGACTGATTTAAGCCTGACGGGTTTTAATTATAATGTCTTTATACGCAAGTTAAGATGCTTAATGCTAGTGAAAAGTTCTGAACACAAAGGAAACCTGTGTCAAGTTGTAGAGCACTCTTACCCATCTTAATTGCTTTTGGTTTGAACTTTGACCTTAACTTTCCCATTTATATCTTGCAAATTGCCTTGCCTCATCACAAGAACTTTTTTAGTTGGACTACATAGATCTATTGTAATTTTACAGATTTTCTTTTTAAGTCTTCCAAAGGCCAGAATTTGCCCATCTTGCTCACCCTCTAACACTACAACGTGATTACTTTCCTTGGGGCCACATTACACCACCTTTGACCACGCTGAATAGTACCTTACTCCATGAATAAAAATGGAGCTACTTGTGCAGTATAAAGTACTGTTGTACAAGTGTAAAGGTGGCTGGGTCTGGACTCAAGTGTTTTGGCAGCTTAAAAGTTCAGTTAAAACAGTGATTCTCAAACTTTTGTACTGGTGACGCCTTTCACATAGCAAGCCTCTGAGTTCGACCCCCCCCTTTATAAATTAAAACCACTTTTTTGTATGTTTAACACCATTATAAATGCTGGAGGCAAAGCAGGGTTTGGGGGTGGAGGCTGACAGCTCTTGACCCCCCACATAATAACCTCACGACTCCCAGTTTGAGCCCCTGAGTTAAAACAAGCTTCCAGTAAATCTCTGCAGTACATTTTTGTATGTAACTTTTATAAGTAATGCCTTAAGTATATTGTTCCTTTTTAGGATTGTTGGTGTCTGCGTAATTTTCCCCATGTGACCCAGCTTTGTTACTTCAGTAACAAAGGTTAGCTGCATCCTTTCCTTAGAGAAGTGTGAGTTGCACCCAAGCAGTAGAAAATTAGCCATGAAAATATCCACTGAGAGCAAATTCTTTTCCTGTGTTCTGGAGAGTGCATTTAAAACTTTGAATCCAAAATTGATTTTGAAGAACTCTAATCTAAAATAAACCTGATGTTAGCAATGTGTATCTAACTCTTGCTAGACTCTAGTGTTCTGGTTCAATGCATTGGCACGCAATTCCCTGATGCTGTGAAATTGAGACTTATCTGGAGAGTCAAACTTTTCTAAAGAGATTGCAGGGCACTTAAGACTCTCTTTTTCATTAGTAAGGTGAGAGTAGTTCTTTTCAGCGGTCAGGAATTTTATGATGAGTTGTCCACTCAAAACACAGACTATATCAAGCAGTTGGGACTTGACTTGACTGTCGAAATGGAAGGAAGGTAAAGTACACTAATTGGAATTTCTTGTCCTGCGTTGTCAAAAGTTTGGAGGTGAAGCTCGACGTTTACTACCCATTTGAAGCAGTTGGAAATGTTTTGGAATCCACTGAACCACTTCAGTAAACAGAAGAGACATCAATCCAGGTTCCAGAACATCCCAAATTTCAGAGGCTTTCAGATCTGGGTTTTGAGTTAGTGCTCATCTCTCTTAATAAAATTAAAAAAAAAAAAAAAGAAAGAAAGCAACCTGCTAGTTTTACACTTAATTTTGTTAATGTGTCAGTGAGAATTAAATGGAGCATAAGTAACTGGTCTTAAGAACAGAATTCCTCTTAAAGAGGATCTGTTGCTGCATAGAGCATTTGTAATGATGGTGAACTACAGCCAATGTGTAGGCAGTGAGTCATACGTTTTTCTGCTGCTGGTGGTGGTCTGAGGTCCAAGGAATAGGATTAGAAAGGTATTATAGGTTAATGAAAATGGCTTCCTTGGGATCAGCTTGAATGCAGCCCAGTGGTCAGCCGTAAAATGGGGAGAGTCTCGTGATCCTGTCTCCTCGTATTCTGAGTACTGTGGTACTAGTAAATCCTGTATATAGTAGAATAGACTGTATTTGCACTCTATTTTAAACGCTTTCGTGGGTGCAGTAAACTAAATGTCAGAATAGTTTGTCCCAGATCCTGAGTGTTCGTTCCATTCTGGAATATTGAGCACGTTGCCACATAAGTATTTTCAAACTTTTTGTACAATGCACAGAAAATGTCTTGCAGTTTCCTCCCACTTTGTTGCCCTTTGTCTGTATAGCACTCTTGTCATAAATATAAAGGGAAGGGTAAACACCTTTAAATCCCCCCTGACCAGAGGAAAAAACCCTTTGGCATACTTCACAAGACCGGACATAGGTAGAAACATCCTTGCCCATTCCCTCCCAGTGGAATGACCTCCCCAAACGGTCTTTGGTCCTATTCACCCACAGCCAGGCTAAGCAAGCCGTCCTGCCTAGCTCTGTTCCGGAAACTTCTACCAGGACCCAGTCAGAGGTGATGGACCCGGACCCCATGCCAACATCTGCAACAGCAGTAGTGGATCCAGTCCCAGAGACCCAGGCAGAGCCAGTCCCAGAACCGGCAGCAGCCGATAACCCTACACAAGAGGCTCAGCTGGAGCCTGAATCCCAACATAGTGCACCAGCGGAGAGTGGTTCACGGTCAACGGAAACAGCCCCATCCCCTACATCGCTTCCAGAAGGACCAAGCCTAGGTCCACAATCCAATGAGGAACTGATGTCTCCAGCATCAAGGGAACAGTTCCAGACCGAACAGGAAGCAGATGAAAGCCTCCAGAGAGCTTGGACGGTGGCCCAGAGCAACCCACCGCCTCTCAGCTCTTCTAATCGATCCAGGTTTGTTGTAGAAAGAGGACTTTTATACAAGGAAACTCTTTCTGGTGGACACCAGGAAGACTGGCATCCTCAGAGACAGTTGGTAGTTCCAACTAAGTACTGGTAAAGCTCTTGAGCTTGGCCCACGATCATCCTAGTGGCCATGCTGGGGTGAACAGGACAAAGGACTGTTTGGGGAGGTCATTCCACTGGGAGGGAATGGGCAAGGATGTTTCTACCTATGTCCAGTCTTGTGAGGTATGCCAAAGAGTGGGAAAACCCCAAGACCAGGTCAAAGCCCCTCTCCAGCCACTCCCCATCATTGAAGTTCCATTTCAGTGAGTAGCTGTGGCTATTCTGGGTCCTTCTCCAAAAAAGACACCCAGAGGAAAGCAGTACATACTGACTTTCATGGATTTTGCCACCCGATGGCTGGAAGCAGTAGCTTTAAGCAACACCAGGGCTAAAAGTGTGTGCCAGGCACTACCAGACCTTTTTGCCAGGGTAGGTTGGCCCTCTGACATCCTCACAGATGCAGGAACTAATTTCCTGGCAGGAACTATGGAAAGCCTTTGGGAAGCTCATGGGGTGAATCACTTGGTTGCCACCCCTTACCACCATCAAACAAATGGCCTGGTGAAGAAATTTAATGGGACTTTGGGGGCCATGATACGTAAATGAGCACTCCAATGATTGGGGCCAAGTGTTACAGCAGTTGCTCTTTGCCTACAGAGCTGTACCACATCCCAGTTTAGAGTTTTCACCATTTGAACTTGTACGTGGCCACGAGGTTAAGGGGCCATTACAGTTGGTGAAGCAGCAATGGGAGGGGTTTACACCTTCTCTAGGAACTAACATTCTGGACTTTGTAACCAACCTACAAAACACCCTCCGAACCTCTTTAGCCCTTGCTAAAGAAAACCTAAAGGATGCTCAAAAAGAGCAAAAAGCCTGGTATGATAAACATGCCAGAGAGCGTTCCTTCAAAGTAGGGGACCAGGTCATGGTCTTAAAGCCGCTCCAGGCCCATAAAATGGAAGCGTCGTGGGAAAGGCCATTCACGGTCCAGGAGCGCTTGAGAGCTGTTAATTATCTCTTAGCCTTCTCCACCTCCAACCAAAAGCCTAAGGTGTACCATATTAATTCTCTAAAGCCCTTTTATTCCAGAGAATTAAAGGTTTGTCAGTTTACAGCCCAGGGAGGAGATGACGCTGAGTGGCCTGAAGGTGTCTACTACGAAGGGAAAAGTGCTGGTGGCGTGGAAGAGGTGAACCGCTCCATAACCCTTGGGCGTATGCAGCGACAGCAGATCCAGGAGCTGTGCACTAGCTACGCGCTGACGTTGTCAGCCACCCCAGGACTGACTGAACGGGCATATCACTCCATTGACACAGGTAATACTCACCCAATTAAAGTCCAACCTTACCGGGTGTCTCCTCAAGCTAAAACTGCTATAGAACAGGAGATCCAGGATATGCTACAGATGGGTGTAATCCGCTCCTCTGGCAGTGCATGGGCATCTCCAGTGGTTCTAGTTCCCAAACCAGATGGGGAGATACGTTTGTGTGTGGTCTACTGTAAGCTAAATGCTGTAACTCACCCAGACAACTATCCAATGCTATACACAGATGAACTATTAGAGAAGTTGGGATGGGCCCAGTTCATCTCTACCTTGGACTTAGGGGTACCGCTAGATGAATCCACCAAGGAAAGGTCAGCCTTCACCACACATGTCGGGCTGTATGAATTTAATGTGCTCCCTTTCGGGCTGCGGAATGCACCCGCCACCTTCCAAAGTCTTGTAGATGGTCTCCTAACGGGATTAGGAGAATATGCAGTCGCCTACCTTGACGATGTGGCCATATTTTTGGATTCCTGGGCAGAACACCTGGAACATCTACAAAAAGTCTTTGAGCACATAAGGGAGGCAGGGCTAACTGTTAAGGCTAAGAAGTGTCAAATAGGCCTAAACAGAGTGACTTACCTTGGACACCAGGTGGGTCAAGGAACTATCAACCCCCTACAGGCCAAAGTGGATGGTATCCAAAAGTGGCCTGTCCCAAAGTCAAAGAAACAGGTCCAATCCTTCTTAGGCTTGGCCGGATATTACAGGCGATTTGTGCCGCAATACAGCCAAATCGCCGCCCCACTGACAGACCTAACCAAAAAGAAACAGCCAAATGCCATTCAGTGGACCGAAGAGTGTCAGAAGGCCTTTAACCAGCTTAAAGCGACCATGTCTGACCCTGTACTAAGGGTCCCAGACTTTGACAAACTGTTCCTAGTAACCACAGATGTGTCTGAGCGTGGTGTGGGAGCAGTTTTAATGCAGGAAGGACCGGATCAAGAATTCCACCCTGTAGTGTTTCTCAGCAAGAAGCTGTCTGAGAGGGAAAGCATCTCGTCAGTCAGTGAAAAAGAATGTTACGCCATTGTCTACGCTCTGGAAAAGCTACGCCCATATGTTTGGGGACGGCGTTTCCACCTGCAAACCGACCATGCTGTGCTACAGTGGCTTCATACCGCCACGGGAAATAACTTATTCGGTGGAGTTTAGCTCTCCAAGATTTTGATTTCAACATCCAACACATCTCAGGAGCTTCTAACAAAGTGGCTGATGCACTCTCCCATGAAAGTTCCCCAGAATCAACTGGTTAAAATCGTCCTTGAGATGTGGAAAATATTGTTAGTCTTTCTATACTTGGTAGTATATTTAGAGGTGCATGTGTCTTATTAACTCTGTTTTCTCCTAGTGCTCCAGGAAGAAATCACAACCAATGTTTTACCCTATCTGTGATTTGGGGGGCGTGCCATAAATATAAAGGGAAGGGTAAAAACCTTTAAATCCCTCCTGGCCAGAGAAAAAAACCCTTTCACCTGTAAAGGGTTAAGAAGCCAGGATAACCTCGCTGGCACCTGACCAAAATGACCAATGAGGAGACAAGATACTTTCAAAGCTGGAGGGGGGGAGAAACAAAGGTTCTCTCGGTCTGTGTGTTTTTTTTTGTTTTTTTTTTTTCCTGGGACCAGAGCAGGAATGCAGGTCAGATCTCCTGGAAAGGGCTAATAAGCAATCTAGTTAGATCTGCATTAGATGCTGTTTTGTTTAAATGGCTGATAAAATAAGTTGTGCCGAATGGAATGTATATTCCTGTCTTTGTGTCTTTTTGTAACTTAAGGTTTGCCTAGAGGGATTCTCTGTGTTTTGAATCTGATTACCCTGTAAGGTATTTACCATCCTGATTTTACAGAGGTGATTCTTTTACTTCAATTAAAATTCCTCTTTGAAGAACCTGATTGCTTTTTCATTGTTCTTAAGATCCAAGGGTTTGAGTCTGTGTTCACCTATGCAAATTGGTGAGGATTTTTATCAAGCCTTCCCCAGGAAAGGGGGTGTAGGGTTTGGGAGGATTTTGGGGGGAAAGACATTTCCAAGCGGGCTCTTTCCCTGTTATATATTTGTTTATTGCTGCCACCACCAAGCATCTAAGTCCAAGGGCAAAAGGTAAAATAGTTTGTACCTTGGGGAAGTTTTAACCTAAGCTGGTAAAAATAAGCTTAGGGGGGTTTTCATGCAGGTCCCCACATCTGTACCCTAGAGTTCAGAGTGGGGAAGGAACCTTGACAACTCTAGAGTTATCTCCATGCATGATTTACTCTTAAAAAAAAAAAAAAAAAAAAAAAAGATGGCACCAACTAATTACTCTGACAGTTACTAATTTTTGTCACTCCTTTTCAAGGTGTTTACATGTTAGACTTATAGCGTAAGGGGCCAATTGTGGATTGCTAAACCCTGATTTAGCAATATAAATAAAAATGGATTAAAAAAACCACTCTGATCTATGCTATATGACTAGTTACTGGCTAATTCCAGGTATAACAGATATTAAACAAGCTTTTCCTGTGCATTAAAGGGGAAGGGTAGTGGCCCATGTTAATGTCATGGTTTTCTCAGCTACCATCCTCAGAGAAGACTTCAGCTGGTTAAGGCTGCATGGAAATGAATTTGTGCGTTTGGTCGTGGGCCTGCCTAAGTAAAGATAGGACCAGATCAGGAGAGTAAACAGGTGAGTGGAAGCCGTGCTGCAATCTGGCATGTTTTCTGCCCATCCTCCACCACGTTCAGATACTAATAGATTTTGAAGGGACCATTATGATCATCCAGCCTGACCTCCTACATAATGCTGGCTGTAGAATTTCACCAAACAATTCCTGCATCAAACCCATAACTCTGAGCTAGTGCATTCAAAAAAATACATTCTGCCTTCTAATTAAAATCAGATTACAGCAAAGGAAACCATGCTAAACTTTCCACAGGGCAGGAGCATTGGGGAACTTGCTTGGGACTTGGGGTACTATTTCAAGCTGGTGGTGGTAGGGAGTGGGAAGGAGGCCTTTTCAGTATAATCCTTTACTTTGGGTCTGGTGTGTTTTCTGCAGGTCCAGTGTTGCTTCAGGATCCCTGGTTGTAGATCAAGGCTTACTACAGCAAAATGGTCTCACTGCTTACTGAACTCCCGCTCCCCCCAAATATGGAATTCTTTCCTTCTTTACTCTGACCTATACACTAGCAAATCGGTTTCTTAAGCATGTGTGTACAAGCAAAGAGCTCTGTCCTCTCAGGTGACCCATATGTTTCCTTGGGGGTGTCTGCACTACGAGCTCTACAGAGGCACAGCTGCAATGTGCAGCTATGCCACTGCAGTGCTGTAGTGTAGACTTTTCCTACCTCGATGAAGGAGTTTTCCATTGATGTAGGTGATCTACTACCTCCGCTCCTCCCCGAACAGTGGCAGCTAGGTCGACGGAAGAATTCGTCTCTGTGAAAGCTTGCTATTCTCACCAATAGAAGTTGGTCCTATAAAAGATGGTACCTCACCCACCTTGTCAGTTTAAAAACTTAGCACTTGCGAACAGTTAAAGCATAGTTATATCTGAGATATCACAGTTTCCCCTATTAAACTGAGGAAAAATTGGCAACTGTTATCTGTTGGTAATTCTTGACTTTTTTTTAATGATGACCACTATATATGCAACTGTCTCCTGGCTATCTTCATCTGGAGACTTGAAACAAATCTGAGGGAGTCCCAGACTTCTATATACACTAGAGCAATGTGTCCTTTTGGAATATATTGGCGAGGCAGAAAATTATTTATCTTTGGTAACCTTGGTTTTCTGCCACTACTTTCATGAGACAGAATTCCAGCCTGCTTTATTTTTAAGTCAGCAAACTGATTATATATTGTAAAAGATCAGTGTTTTCATGGGTGAATAGTAATTACTGAGTAATGGCTTAAAACATTTCCTGAAGGAACATAAAGCTGTTTTTAAAAGTCAAGAGTACATTAAAAGGATTACCATGTAGATTTGATTTTTAGATAACACTAAAATGGATCCCAAATGGACTTATGAAAGGGGATGCTATCTCTTTAATGGAAAGTGCATGGTCTGACAGTTAAGCATGCAAATGGTTTGTACTTATTGCTGCAAAGAAGTGGGTTGGCTTTTTTTTCCTCCTTCTTTCAACAAAGAAGTTGGAAATGGCTCCCCCCAGCCCACTTCCAACTTTTAATAGCAAATAGACTTGTATGGTGGTTGCTTGGGAAGGTAAAAAGAGACTAGGTTTTTCAGGATAACTGCATCTTTATGAATCATTAGAGAGGTATGTTTCATGACACTAGAAGGTCAATAGCAATTGTATCTGTTACATGGATTGCATTAAGTGAAAGACTCTGTCTGCACTCTTTAAAAGTGGATTCTTGCTCATCTTTTGAAAAACCCAGGGGAAATGCAATTAGATCCTTAGAGGTAAAGGTGAAGAGTTGACTGTGAAATACACTAATTCTGTGCAGGGGGTGCATTTCAGAGTGTAAATCTGTTGTAAGCTTTTTGGGGGTCTTCCTGCTTACATATTGTGATGACCTGTGATAGCTGTAGCTTTTGATGTTTTTTTAATGACTTTCTAGCTATTGATGGCTTCAAATATTGCCTCTGGCTTCAATATTATTCCCTTTAAAAACATTTGAAAAGCATATATCTATATTTCATTACGCTTTGGTTGATTTCAAATTCTTTTATGGTGGTAGACAAATTTTTATTGTCTCCAAAATTCTTGAGAAACTTCAGTAGGCCTGTGAAAGCTTTGCATTAGAGAGTTGTTATTGCCTGTATTAGGGTTTGTGACAGATTGCTTCATCTATGTACACAGAACAGAACATCAAATGGCCATTTGGCAGTGGGCATTGAAATTCTATTAAGGTTGCCGAAAGCTTAAGCTGACAATGTGTATGTCTGCAAAAAGGAAAAAGAAATGATGAGGATCTTACAATGATACAGCTCTGTTTACCTGGAAGTACTCACTAATTTAAAAATAAATAAATAAAAGAACCTACATTAAAGCAGTGTTATAGACTCATTGTTAAACCTGAGTTCAGACATGTTCTGTATCCTTTTTTCATATATGTGTGCTTCTTGCAATCTAAACAGTAATGTATTCAACCATACATTTTAACAGAAAATAGGAATACAAAATATTATTCATGTGCATTTAGAGTTGACTTCAACTCTTATTCCCCTGGCTTTTGGGGGGATTTTAATTGCACTTAATTTAAGGTTTTTACAGTTAATTTCCTTTCTTTTTAAAAATAAAGAGAAAAGAAGTTGGCTTTGTTGCAATATTGGTATTTTAGTTACCCTAAGTGAAGGGTGAGTTCCTAGCTTTGTTGCCATTTGGCCTGGAGACAGATCTGTTTTTCTGTTTGCGTTGGCAGTTAAATCTTCTGCATAGAACCAAGGAACTTAATTTTGTTTTAATGGTAACTTACAAATTTGTACAACATGGAAAGACTCCCAGCCAAATCTGAAATCACTGAAGCCGCAATATTTTCCCACCAGCGAGTTTCTCATTCTTTGCTAGCGTGCGTTAGGTGTGATCTTGAATTTGTAACTTTTTATTTTTCTACTTTCCCTGGCCCCAAACAACTAAACGAAGGTACTAATAATCCTCAAAAAAGGCAGCCCATGCCAAATTTCAAACTCAACTGATTTTGCTTTAGTGGTGTCTTTAAGAAATTAGAATATTCTGACACTGGGGAGATGGGAGGTGAGAAAGTTGGGTTTTAGTCACTTCTCCCAGAACTCAGAACTGTTGTATGGATTTTGTGAACATGCTCCCCCCCCCCCGCCCCTCACCCCCCCAAAAAAAACAAACCAACCACAAAAACTGTAGATAGTTTATATCCATATATCTTTGGAAAACTTAAGCCTGCAACTAGAATATTTGTATGAGCATATAAAAATATTACTTATGGAAGCTGTTTTGCAACCTTCACCATTGTGGATTCCATCTAGTGCTTGGCATGTGTTATATTTTTTAACTACAAGTTGTACACTTGTACGAACTAGGTACATAATGAAGATTGGCCTGAACTAGTCATCTGAACACCACAGAGGAAGGGAGTTTGAATTTTGAGCCTTAATCCAAATTTTGTGGATTAGGTCCATCTGTATGCAGTTCTTGGACAAGAAATGAAGAGGAGTGACTTTGGATATCTGTGTTTGGGTGCCCAGCTTCAGCCAGCACACTTTGAAAATTAGGTCCCTGTCTTGCCCCTTTTAAAGTGTTGCAGGTTGGGCAACCAAAATCATTAGACGCTTCTGAAAAATTAAGCCACCTTGTGCAATTGAAACTGGAGTAGGCAATCAGAGCATACAATAGCATACTGCAATTTGGCTAAGATTCTAGGGCTAAAAGTAGTGTTCCCCCCACCCCACCCTGCCCTGCAGCAAATAAAGCAAGCCTGGTGATATCTAACTAAGAGTTGTTCTGAACCTCAGTTTTACATCTCTTCTTAAAAACTGCCCCCTGCACCAACAGGGCTCCTTATTCTGCTTGAGGAATTTGTTCAGTAATGACTCAGAGGAAAGAATGCCACCAAATGAATTCCCAAAGCCATACTGAAATCAGCCACTGCATATCACAGCACAACACTAGAATTGTGAAATGATCATGGTTTTCTGTAATACATTCCTTTTTTGAAATTATTCATTGAATAAGTTTGATGAATATGACTTGGTCTATTTTGATTGTCCATGCATCACATGGTAAGGTTCAGCTCATTCATTGGATTCCCTAATCTCATTAAATCAGGTTCCAGGAGCAAATTTTCAAGGTGGCAAATACTGAAAATGTGCTGTTTGACTTGATAGTTTCCTGTTTAGCAAACTTGTTTGCTAGAATGTTCACAGAAGATAAACACAATAGTATTACGAGCACAGTCAAAGTGCTTTTGTTTTAAAAATAAGACTGAAAATTCTCTAAATCTTCTTTATTTGTAAATACTTGCCCAGCTCTGCTTATGTTGGTGTTGAGACTAAAGCTTAGAAATAATGTCAGATCCTCTGATGAAAGACGCCACAAGAGTGCTGCTTATTTACTGTGTTGACAAAAGTCAATAAGATTACTCTTCAGTTGCCATTTTGTTTTTTGCAGCCAAATGCTAGTTTGTTACTGGAAGGTCAGTTTTTTAAGTGAAGCTATTAGATGTAAATAAGATTCTTTAAGTACTCTGAAATACCAGGTTAAACTGCCTATGTATCTCCCAACTTCCCAAAGTGTGACCTCTAAGCACAAATTGCTTTAAGCCCTTATTGCTTTAGGAATTCAATGTTCCATCTACCCCCTTTTTATATTTGTTTTTGCAATTAACGTAGCATATGCACTGAGAAGAATTGTAGCCTCTGGTTTCCAACCTGAAGCATGTTGGCTAATTATATGTTTGGAAGTGCTGGGCAGCCATTTAAGCAATAGTTCGTGGCTGAACAAAACAACATCACCATGGTCCCCAGATGCCTGTGTGTTAGGTGTTGTACAAACCTATATGGAAATGTAGTCCTTGACCTGGAGAGTGGCAGTCTGCTAGTACCTTTTGGGGGAGGGGAGGGAGGTTAGAGCATGGTTACCCAGTCTGTTGTTGTGAGAAGTTGTTATGATGGTAAAAGCAGTTAATCTGTGGGAAAGCTTAAAAAGAAGTTGCTGAAGGAAAGAGTTAAAGCCATCTGCCTGAAAGCATTGTGTAAAACATACACACAATGTTGGGAAAACAAGCCAATTATGTGTGCTTCACGGGAGGTGGGGGAGTGACCTTTGTGTATAATTAGTTCTTTTATTTAAAGCAAAGATTTTGAATAGAATAACTAATTAGCTGTCATAAATGGCAAATTGAAGATTTTGGCCAGATTCCTTAGGGACTGTGGGAGGACTTCCCTCCTCCCAGCCCATACTGTACGCTCACACACTTTCCTCATTAGAGTTGTTTTTAGTTCTTTGCTGTGGTAATGAGAAGTGCAGTCGCGGCTCTTAACTGAGCCCCCTCTAACAAGGCATGAAATGCAGGTGGAACAGAACTGCCTTCAGCTACTGCTGCTTTAATATGAAGCATTTTAGATGTATTGGTAGGTTGGAGGGCTGTTGGGGGAAGGAGGGGAGGGCTCGAAAAGTCACGGTGATCTCAGCTGCGTATTATGCTCTGGACTTGATTGTATAAAACACAAGAAAGCCAGGAAGCCTTGAGGCATATATCATTAGCCAGCAGTCCACATTACTCTTTCAGACCAATTAACCTTTAGAGTTGCATTAAAGAAATTAGGTGGTGAACTTCCATGCTTTCAGACAGGACCAGGAGCCCTCTTGCAGAACACAGCACTGTAGAGATGTACATCACAGCACCCTTTCAGGTAACTATTATTTCAATGTGTGGCCTGCCCTTTTTAAAAGTTTTCCAGTCTCTCGAAAATGAAGATCTATGAGGGGTGCCCTTAGAGGTATACGCAAAAAGAAAAGGAGTACTTGTGGCACCTTAGAGACTAACCAATTTATTTGAGCATGAGCTTTCGTGAGTTACAGCTCACTTCATAGTTACAGATTGCCACATGAATAAAATATCTGGAAAATGATTTAGAAAGATTTCGGGTGTATTTAGTTGATACTTGTGGTATAAGCCAGCTGAATAATTTTCTTGAAAGACCCTTGATAGAGAAGAAATAGGCTGATTAAAGCCAGTTTGTCAGCCCTGGAGTAGAGGTAAAGTTTAGCTTACCCAGTAAAATAACATCCTCTTTAGACACAGTGGTAAATTTCAGTATGACCAGAGGGAGGTGTCTGTAATTTTTTTTAATGTGTGTTGGGGCTGTGAGCGCTAAGTATAGCTTTTATTTTGTATTTTCCAGCAGCAAGTCTATTAAGTTGTAAAGGGCAAGGAAGAGAGTATAGGTAGCCAAAAATAGAAAGGTTTCATCTACTGTTTCTAAGAAAAGGTACCATGGATGGTGAGCAGTGGGGAGGGGGAGAATGGAATTCGATATTACTTGCAAAATTTCCACTTCAGTACTCTATCAAAATTCCTTTGTAATACATTTTGATTATGTATTTAAACAGGTAAGCATCGGTATGTTACTTTTCCCAGCTCCACAGATGTAAGTTCCTTTATAATGTTAGCTTGACCAGTGCATGTGGGACTGTGCCTGAAGTGGTCTGTTAACTCTTGGGGGGATTCTGCGCCACTGCGCATGTGCAGAATTTCTAGCCCCTGCAGATTTCTTTGCTTCCCCACAGAAAAATGACTTTCTGTAAGGGAAGTAAAGGGAAGCCATAAGAGCAGTTATGCAGTCCTCCCCAGCAGTATGTTTTGGGTGCCCAGGGCATCTGGCAGAAAAGTAAATCACTGTGGGTCAGGGGACAGGACTTGGGAAGACCTGGTTGGTGGCTCAGCTGCTAGTGGACCCCCAAACGAGCCACCCACATCTGGATCCCCACCCCATTGATCCCCAACCAGCTGCACCTGGATCCCCCCCCATTGAGCCCCACTCCTTCAGCGTCTTGGACCCCCCCCCCCACAGAGTCCCATTACCGTTGCACCCAGAACCCTCCAACAAGCCCCTGCACATCCAGTTTTCTCCCCATCACCTGGATCCCCCACTGAGCCACCCACACCCAGATTGCCCCATACAGAACCCTCCCAACCAATACCTGGATCCCCCACAGTAAGCCCCTCCATGCTTGGATCTTGCCTTGCTGAGCCTGCCTGCCCACACCTGGTGCACCTGGCACAGCAGGGCAGGGCCAGTACTTGCGCTGTGTCAGGGTTGCGTGCAGCCTTACTTGGGGGGGCAGGGTATGACTGCACAGTGATCTCCCACTTCTGGGAAGCCAGTGGCCTGTGCTCCTCAATGTCATGCTGGAGCCTCCACATTTAGTTGACAAATAAAATTTGCAGAATTTTCAAATATTGTGTGCAGAATTTTAATTTTTTTGGTGCAGAATGCCCTCAGGAGTATCTGGGTTTTTTTGTTAGCACCCATTCCAACACCACATTTTTCCAGGCAAAATGAACTGTATTTCTTGCTTTAGAGCCTCAGATAAGTACAAGAAAATAAATAATACTCCAGTGGTGGTTCATGATTTTAAGGTAGGAAAGTGACTTACTAATAAAAATTTGAGGCTCTGAATACTGGCTGGCTGGCATTATTCAGCCATGGTGGTTTGTTTTTCGAGGTGGGAGGAGAGTGGGGTTTGGTATTAAACCGTCCCTGTCTTCTGAGATTTCCCTGCAGGGCTCAGGCTGTAAAGTTGCAATGCTTTGGAGACTCTGCTCGCTCCTTGTTTGGAAACGAAATGACAAGTACCCTGTGAATCCAGGCTCATAAACTTTGGCAGTTTTGAAATTTGTTTCACACCTCACTTGCCATGTCAATGTGCCAGCTAATTGCAGTCAAAACTTTTTATAGTTCCATTTGTGCTCCATCCAGATTGGTTAGGGTGTTGGGGGTGGGGAACCCTCTAGACCAAAATGTAATTTCAAAACTCTGAACCTGACTGGCACAGGTTGACCTTGCTCGTTATTATCTGAGTGGGAATAGCAGCTTTGAACATCATATGATCTCTGCAATGCTAGCTTTTTTCATTAGAAAACCCCCTGCTGAAAACTGACCAAGTGTGTGGCATTTCTTTCCTTGCTAAGGTACTGTAAAACAGATCTTCACTGCTTTTCTGCTAGTTATTAGAAGAAAATTGGAACGTGGTGCTATCCTCCTGTTCACAAGAGCCTCTCCTAAGGGTATGTCTACGCTACGAAATTAGGTCGCATGTATAGAAGTAGATTTTTTTAGAAAGTGATTTTATACAGTTGATTGTGTGTGTCCCCACTATGTGCATTAAGTCAGTGGAGTGCGTCCACAGTACCGTGGCTAGCGTTGACTTTCAGAGCTTTGCACTGTGGGTAGCTATCCCGCAGTCTGCTGCCCATTGAAATTCTGGGTTAAGCTCCCAGTGCCTGATGGGGCAAAAACATTGTCGCGGGTGGTTTTGGGTACATGTCGTCAGTCGCCCGTCCCTCCATGAAAGCAAAGGCAGACAATCGTTTAGCGCCTTTTTTCCGTGTGGGCTCCCTACTGCTTTCAGCAGACGGTGCAGTAGGTCTGCAAACCGTTGTCATCGACCAACCACTTCCGCTGCCACTCTGTTCTCCTGATGCCATGAATCCATCTCTCAGGTCCTCTATATGACCATCATCATCCATCGCTTCCGCTGCCACTCTGCTCTCCTGGTGGTCTTGCAGGGTCGCTTCCACTGCCACTCTGTTTGCCTGCTCTTGTCTCACCATACCACAGCAAGTGTGCAGCCCACTTAGCTGTTGTATCCTGGCAGCAGACAGTGCAATAGGTCTGCAAAACTGGTCATCCAACCACCGCTTCCCCTGCAATTCTGCTCTCCTGCAGATGCCATACCACGGAGCCCGCTCAGATCGCTGCAGCAGTTATGAGCATTGTAAACACCTCACGCATTATCATGCAGTATATGCAGAACCAGAACCTGAAAAAGCAGGTGAGGAGGCGACGGCAGCGCAGTGACGAGAGCGATGAGGACATGGACACAGACTTCTCTCAAAGCACGGGCCCTGGCAATGCGGGCATCATGGTGCTAAGGGGACAGGCTCATGCCGTGGAACGCCGATTCTGGGCCCGTGAAACAAGCACAGACTGGTGGGACCGCATAGTATTGCGGGTATGGGATGATTCCCAGTGGCTGCGAAACTTCCACATGCGTAAGGGCACTTTCATGGAACTTTGTGACTTGCTTTCCCCTGCCCTGAAGCAAAAGAATACCAAGATGAGAGCAGCCCTCACAGTTCACAAGCGAGTGGCGATAGCCCTGTGGAAGCTTGCAACGCCAGACAGCTACCGGTCAGTCGGGAATCAATTTGGAGTGGGCGAATCTATTGTGGGGGCTGCTGTGATCCAAGTAGCCAATGCAGTCACTGAGCTGTTGCTATCAAGGGTAGTGATTCTGGGAAATGTGCAGGTCATAGGGATGGCTTTGCTGCAGTGGGATTCCCTAACTGTGGTGGGGTGATAGACGGAACGCATATCCCTATCTTGGCACCGGATCACCAAGGCCGCGAGTACATAAACCGAAAGGGGTACTTTTCCATGGTGCTGCAAGCAGTAGTGGATCACAAGGGACGTTTCACCAACATTAACGTGGGATGGCCGGAAAAGGTACATGACGCTCGCATCTTCAGGAACTCTGGTCTGTTTCAAAAGCTGCAGCAAGAGACTTACTTTCCAGACCAGAAAATAACTGTTGGGGATGTTGAAATGCCTATCGTTATCCTTGGGGACCCAGCCTACCCCTTAATGCCATGGCTCATGAAGCCATACACAGGCAGCCTGGACAGTAGTCAGGAGCTGTTCAACTACAGGCTGAGCAAGTGCAGAATGATGGTAGAATGTGCATTTGGATGTTTAAAAGCACGCTGGTGCAGTTTACTGACTCGGTTAGACCTCGGCGAAATCAATATTCCCATCATTATTACGGCTAGGTGTGTGCTCCACAATATCTGTGAGAGTAAGAGGGAGACATTTATGGCGGGGTGGGAAATTGAGGCAAATCGCCTGGCCGCTGATTACGCACAGCCAGACACCAGGACAGTTAGAAGAGCACAGCAGGGTGCGCTGCGCATCAGAGAAGCTTTGAAAATCAGTTTCATGACTGGACAGGCTACGGTGTGAAAGTTCTGTTTGTTTCTCCTTGATGAAAATCCGCCCCCTTGGTTCACTCTACTTCCCTGTAAGCCAACTGCCCTCCCCTCCCCCCTTCTATCACGCTTGCAGAGGCAATAAAGTCATTGTTGTTTCAAATTCATGCATTCTTTATTAATTCGTCACATAAATAGGGGGATAACTGCCAAGGTAGCCCGGGAGGGGTGGGGAAGGAGGGAAGCACCAGAAAGGGTGGGGGAGGAGGGAAGGACAAGGCCACACTGCACTTCAAAACTTATTGGATGCCAGCCTTCTGTTGCTTGGGAAGTCCTCTGGGGTGGAGTGATTGGTGGAGGCCTCCCTCCCCGCGTTCTTGGGCATCTGGGTGAGGAGGCTATGGAACTTGGGGAGGAGTGCGGTTGGTTACATAGGGACTGCAGTGGTGGTCTGTGCCTTTCCTGAACCTCAACCATACGCCGGAGCATATCAGTTTGATCCTCCAGTAGCTTCAGCATTGCATCCTATCTCCTTTCATCATGCTGCCACCATCTTTCCTCTTGATCCTGCCACCTCTTCTGTTGCTCCCGCCACTTGTCCTCTTGCGCATCCCTCCTGTCCTCACGTTCATTTTGTGCTTTCCTGGACTCTGCCATTGTCTGCCTCTACGCATTCTGCTGGGCTCTTTCAGTTTGGGTGGACTGCATGAGCTCAGAACATTTAATCGAGAGTGCGTTTTTTTTTTTTGCCTTATCTGCGCTAGCCTCTGGGACGGAGATGCTAGTCGCAGCTGTCATAAATATAAAGGGAAGGGTAAACCCCTTTGAAATCCCTCCTGGCCAGGGGAAAGCTCCTCTCACCTGTAAAGGGTTAAGAAGCTAAAGGTAACCTCGCTGGCACCTGACCAAAATGACCAATGAGGAGACAAGATACTTTCAAAAGCTGGGAGGAGGGAGAGAAACAAAGGGTCTGTGTCTGTATGCTGCTTTTACCAGGGACAGAACAGGAATGGAGTCTTAGAACTTTTAGTAAGTAATCTAGCTAGGTATGCGTTAGATTATGATTTCTTTAAATGGCTGAGAAAAGAATTGTGCTGAATAGAATATTTCTGTCTGTGTATCTTTTTTGTAACTTAAGGTTTTGCCTAGAGGGGTTCTCTATGTTTTTGAATCTAATTACCCTGTAAGATATCTACCATCCTGATTTTACAGGGGGGATTTCTTTATTTCTATTTACTTCTATTTTTATTAAAAGTCTTCTTGTAAAAAACTGAATGCTTTTTCATTGTTCTCAGATCCAAGGGTTTGGGTCTGTGGTCACCTATGCAAATTGGTGAGGCTTTTTATCCAACATTTCCCAGGAAAGGGGGGGTGCAAGTGTTGGGAGGATTATTCATTGTTCTTAAGATCCAAGGGTCTGGGTCTGTAGTCACCTAGGCAAATTGGTGAGGCTGTTTACCAAACCTTGTCCAGGAAGTGGGGTCCAAGGTTTTGGGAAGTATTTTGGGGGGAAGGACGCGTCCAAACAGCTCTTCCCCAGTAACCAGTATTAGTTTGGTGGTGGTAGCGGCCAGTCCAAGGACAACGGGGGGGAATATTTTGTACCTTGGGGAAGTTTTTGACCTAAGCTGGTAAAGATAAGCTTAGGAGGTTTTTCATGCAGGTCCCCACATCTGTACCCTAGAGTTCAGAGTGGGGGAGGAACCTTGACAGCAGCGTTGAAACATTTGCAGCTGCTGGAGGGGAAAAAAGGGATATTAAAATTGAAAAAGACACATTGGCCATTTAAAAGGAGGGGCTGATATTTTCAGGTTAATGTGCAGCACAAACCCAACTAACACAATTCTCTGGAATGATCGCTTCACCGCTCCCCCCACCGCGTGGCTAACAGCAGGGAAGATTTCTTTTCAGCCACAGACAAACAGGCCAGCAGGAACGGCCACCTCTGAATGTCCCCTTAATAAAATTCCCCTATTTCAACCAGGTGACCATGAATGATATCACTCTCCTGAGGACAGAGAGAGAAAGAACGGATGTTGCTTGAATGCCAGCAAACACCGGAACCACACACTGCCATGCTTTCTCATGCAGTGATTCCAGACTACGTGCCACTGGCCTGCTGTGGTAAAGCATCCTACCATGGAGGACACACAGGCTTTGGGAGTACCTCCAGGACAGCTTCATTGAGATGTCCCTGGAGGATTTCCGCTCCATTCCCAGACACGTTAACGGACTTTTCCAGTAGCTGTACTGGCCGCGAATGCATCCCAAGTCTTCAGTGCAAATTAATCATTAAACATGCTTGCTTTTAAACTGTTTTTATTATATTTACAAAGGTACACTCACCAGAGCTGCCTTCTCTGCCTTCAAGGTTCGGGAGTCCAGGTTGGGAAGGTACGGTCTCCAGGGTGATAAACAGTTCCTGGCGGTTGGGGAGAATGGTTTCTCCACTTGCCTGGTGTGCGCTATCTTCAACCTCCCCCTACTCATCATCTTCCTTGTCCCCAAAATCCTCATCCCTGTTGCGTGAGACTTCCTTGCAGGAGTCCATGTACAGATGTGGGGTAGTTGTAGGGGCACCCCTTAGAATTGCATGCAGCTCATCATAGAAGCGGCATGTCTGGGGCTCTGACCCAGAGTGGCCATTTGCCTCTTCGGTTTTTTGGTAGGCTTGCCTGAGCTGCTTAATTTTCACGCGGCACTGCTGCGGGTCTCTGTGATAGCCTCTGTCCTTCATGCCCTTGGAGATTTTTTTCAAATATTTTGGCATTTTGTCTTTTGGAACGGAGTTCTGATAGCACGGATTCGTCTCCCCATACAGCGATCAGATCCAGTACCTCCCGTTCGGTCCATGCTCTTTTGCGATTCTGGGACTCCATGGTCACTTCTGCTGATGAACTCTGCATGGTCACCTGTGCTGATCAGCTTGCCACGCTGGCCAAACAGGAAATTAAATTCAAAAGTTCGCAGGGCTTTTTCTGTCTCCCGGGCCAGTGCATCCGAGTTGAGAGCTCTGTCCAGAGTGGTCACAATGGAGCACTGTGGGATAGCTCCCAGAGGCCAATACCGTTGAACTGCATCTACGCTAACCCAAATTCGACCCGGTGATGTCGATTTCAGCGCTAATCCCCCCATCGGGGAGGAGTACAGAAATCGATTTTGAGAGCCCATTAAGTCAACACAAATGGCTTTGTTGTGTGGACGGGTGCAGGGTTAAATCAATCCAGCGTTGCTAAATTCGACCTAAACTCTTAGTGTAGGCCAGGGCTAAGACAATCATGTGCACAGAATGGCGATTGGAGGTTTGAGAGAGTCATCTGCCTACAGGCCATATATGGGACAAGAAACCATACTGTGGTCCACTAATCATCCTTAACACAGGCTACTAGTGACCCCCTTACAATTTAGTTCAAGCCCTGCTTAATTTTTATCAAGGGAAGTTTCCCTCCTGTACTGATTAAACTAACTTTTTGAAATGTTTTAAGAAAGGGAACTGGATTTTCCCTCCATCCCTCACAGCCTCAGCAGAAGTCCTGATCTTACTGCAGTTGTTAGGAGTCCAACTTTTAGAGTGAAGGCAAATCTCATTCTTGTAGAGTGATCCCCCTTCCCCCCTCCCCCCCAAAAATGACTTGGAAACACAAGTCCCATTGAAAGTCTTGTACTCCTAAGTCACTTAGGTGCTTTAGAAAACCCCACCTATGTAACTATTTTCTGTTTGGAGAAATAGAACCAATTAAACTTAATGTTTAAACCTTGAAATTAGAGGCATCTACTGTTCCTGGGAGGGGTCTGAGGCAGGCTCTCCAGACTTGTTTAAGATCTCACGAATGACATGTGGTTCCATGAAGGGATGAGGAAGGAGATCTGTAAATTGCTGAGCTGTTTCAACAGCATATTTATGAAAAGTGTGACTGTTGATTAAAGCACACCAGCAGAGTAACGTAACCTGGGGTTTGGTATTTCTCAATGCCTACTAGATTTCCACTGATGTGTTTAAAGTTGGGTGGATGTGCATAGATCTCTCGTAGTATAAAGTTAATGATAACTACAAGCATAATAAAGTTTTGTAGGGGAGTAGAGGCTACTATAGGTGGGGCAGACTGCTCCAAATTGAGTTGTTTGTTCTGCCATGTATGGCGTTTCTTTCTTGCACTTTCTGTATGAGCTTGGGTAAGTTAAACTCCTCCTTTATTCATGTTGTACTGAAAAGTTGGACACCGAGCCTTGCCCATGAAACTTGTCCAAATATGAAGCAGACTTATGTTGATTGACTGTATGGCTCAGGAGGCAGACTGGGGGGGCAGGGGAGTGGTAGTGCGTTCTTCCAAACTCTGCCCACAAAACAAGCTCCACCCCCATGAATATCCAGAATGAGACGCTGCTCACAGATTATGCAGATATTCAAAATATGATTTTGTGTTTTTTGGTTCCCCCTCTAGGTCTACACCACAATCTGTGTCAGCAAAACGTATGTCACTCAGGGCTGTGAAGGAATAGTCACCCCCCTGAGCAACATAAGTTACACTGGCATAAGCACTTGTGTGCACAGCTTCTCCCGCCAGCATAGCTTCCGCCACTCGCGAAGGTGGGCTTTTTCTGCTGATGGGAGAGCTCTCTCCCATTGGCCTAGAGCGGGGGTGGGCAAACTTTTTGGCCCAAAGGCCACATTGGGGTTGCAAAACGGTATGGAGGGCCGGGTAGGGAAGGCTGTGCCTCCACAAACAGCCTGACCCCAGCCCCCTATCTGCCCCCTCCCACTGCCTGCCCACCGACTGCCCCCCTCAGAACCCCCAATCCATCCAACTCCCCTGCTCCTTGTCTACTGACCGCCCCACACCTGGGACCGCACCCCCATCCAACCCCCCCACTCCCTGTCCCCAACTGCCCCGACCCCTATCCACACACCCACCCCCTGACAGGCCCCCCGACCATCCAAGCCCCCCACTCCTTGTCCCCACCCTCCCGGGACCCCCGGGACTCCACCCTCTCTACAACCCCCCCCCCAGCTCCCTGTCTCCTGACAGCCCCCACCCCCCCGAACCTCCGCCCCATCCAACTGCCCCCTGCCCACCCCCTGGGACCTCCTGCCCCTTATCCAATCCCCTCCCCACCCCCTTACCATGCCGCTCAGAGTGGCAGGACAGGCTTATTGGAAAGCCTGGGAGGTGGGCGGGCACAAGCCATGCAGCTGTGGGGGAGGGGGGACAGCGAGGGAGGGGCTGGGGGTGATCCTCCCCGGCCTGGAGCTCAGGGGTCGGGCAGGACCAAATGTGCTGCAGTAGCGCCGCTGTAGCACCATATGTATAGACACGGCCTTACATGAAGAATGAAATAGTAGACCCTTAACTCAGATGGCCAGGGATGACTAGGCCTCTGTTGAGATGAATGGGACAGTTCATGCCTCTCAGAGCTGCTGCTCCAGGCATTCAGCCTAGGTTTCAGAGCCGATGCTGTGAAGTCCAAGTAGCAACTTCGAAGTGCTGTTGATCCTGCTATTTTTTTAGAGCTCTAATGCAAACCCCATTTGGTGACCCAGTCTGAGAGGTTTGCTCCAAAATACTATGCAGACAGACCCTTAGAGATGATAATTTCAGAGAAGTACCAGTACAACATGTAGGCGGCTACTCGGTATTTCTGAGCCCTGATATATGTACAGTAAACGCATATGTGGCTGGCAGAGAATGACAAAATTAGAGATACTGACACACCGAGACCTCCTGTTTAAAATCTTGTTAACGTGGCAGCAGCAACTTCATATCTTATGTTAGCAGTATATTTTAAGTATCTTGAAGAACTGTAAGGGTTTGAACTCAAATTACTAATGTTTGTCACAGCCAAGCATACCCAGTGCTGAAGAGGATAAAAGAACTGCTGTCAAGCAGGGTTTTTTCCTACAGTATCCCAGAGTATTGATCTAAACACATGTTGGGATCCAGAAAAAAAATGAACCCACTTTCACGATTTGGCAGCTGAACAGCTGGTACGGGATTTGTGATCCCCTGCATCAGAATTTCAATCTCTTGTGATCTGAAACTTGATTTTTCTAATGTTGACAAGTAGCGACTTGGATTGTGTCTTCTCCCTTGCTTTCCATCTACTGGTGAGCAGCAGCATTGACATCAGAGGGTTTTAAGGCAGCCATTTGAAGAGCATCTGGAGGAGATATTGGAAACACAGTTTTGCCGTGCAAAAATCAATCTTTCTGTCCACTTTTGAATGACAAATAAGATTATGGTTATTTTTGACAGACAAGGCTGAAGTTATACAATTTGTGGCCAGACTAACCGTGCTTATAAAAAGGAGTGGAAATCCCTTCGCTCACTGTGGAATCCAAGTACATGATTAGTCAACAAATCCCATCCAGTACTGTGCGGTGTCACACCTCTTTAAGGATCTTGGAGAGTCTTGGATTACGTATATCAAGCCACTTTAATCCTGTGATCCAAAATGTTGTATTAGTGGATAGAGCTGTTTTCTCTTCCCTTCTCCAGTGTCTGGAGATACTGTCTTTCAATAGGATTCTTAAATTTGGGGAAGCCTGGTGCTTGGTTTCAGTAAGCTCAGAAAGTTTACTTTAAAAAAAAAAACAAAAAACGTTGCTGCTGAAACTTACTTCTACATCAGGTGTTGTTTCCATGCAAAGGTCTCCATTCTAGCAAGGTATTGCAATCCTTTGCTTGTGGAGTTAGTCTGCTGATGTGGGGTTTGAGCTGGCACATAATTATCTCTTGATGGGAAATATTCTGAGGAAGAGATCGGCTGGAAAAGTGGAACTCCTTCTCTTTGCTCCCCAAATGCCGAAATAAAAAGCACAGTGTGTGGAACCCATGTGTCCCTTTCATGTCTCTTCTTGTGGGCGTGTCTTGCAATATCACTGCTGCTCAAATTTTACCCCATTCTGAGATAGGTTTCACTTCTGAAACATCCATGTTTTTTCCTCTAGAATTTGCACAGGGTTGTTCGTGGGTTTTCTTTAGAAAACGCTTCTGTGCTTGCTCAAAAATCTTTTTCTGCTTTTGGGCAGCCTGATGGTGCCATGCGTTTCCGAGTAGCATTGTTGATTTGATTAGGGGGGAAGGATAGCTCAGTGGTTTGAGCATTGGCCTGCTAAACCCATGGTTGTGAGTTCAATCCCTGAGGGGGCCATTGAGGGATCTGGGCCAAAAATTGGGCATTGGTCCTGCTTTGAGCAGAGGGTGGACTAGATGACCTCCTGAGGTCCCTTCCAACCCGGATATTCTATGATTTCTATGATTTGTGTGTGGTGTTGGAGCAGAGGCTTAGATTTTCACTTACTAATTATTACATAGTTGTCGCCAGTGTCAAAAGTTGGCAGATATTTCTCTGCAAGTGGATTTTGAGCCTCCGGCAGCCTAGAGCAGGAGGGCTCTTTTAGCCTTAAGAATTTTTGAATGTTACTTGACCTGTTTCCACAGTACCGAGACCACTTTGATAACAAATGGATCAATAGCGCACTGTTTGTGCAGAAGTGGCTTAAGTGCTGTTGTCCTCCACTTGCAGCTCTGACAGGGCAATTATTACTGTAAGAGTGGTGGAGCCAAGCGTTAGCCACCCTCACGCCCCCCCCCCCCCCCGGCTTTTAAGGAAAGCAGCAAATGTCACTTAATACAGCAGCACTATGTAGTGCCACTCAGGTTAAGGGGCTGTTAATAATTTCCAATATCAAGCTGTTGCTTCCTAGGATCTATAACTTGCTATTAAAAACTGTTCTAAAGTGTTGCATGAGAACAGACCCTGTGCCACCCCCACTGTTGCCAGCACCACCACCACCTCATCTCCCCAACTTCGTCTAAGGCAAATCGGCCATGTTCTGGAGGCCCAGCTCTCGTTTCAATGTAGGTGTGATATGAGGCAGGGCCAGCAATAGACACTTTGAAGCTCTAGGTGAAGTGGCATTCTGACTCCTTATATAGTCACTTCCTCCATCTAGGTCACTTACAGAGTGCACTTTTTTTTTTTGGCCCACTCAGCCCCATGAAACTACGTTTTTGTTTCCTTTGCCCTTGTGCTCCAGAGTAAATCTCTCCCCTTTCCCTGTGAGGAAACAGGCTTACTCCTTCCAAAGCAACAGGCAAGCAGCTTCTCTCCAAGACTTCTGGACACAGAGCTCAGAGTTCAGGAGTCCTGGTGTGACTAGGTACCCAGGGAGGAGGCCTGTAAGGAAGCTGTAGGCAATAGGGAGGAGCAGCTTATTAGAAAGTTGGAAGAGGAGCCCATGAGAGGCAGTGTACTAAAAGGCTTGGGGACTTTGGTGCCCTGGGGGCTCAGATAGGCTCTTGGTGTCCTATCACCATCTAGGGATTTGATGGCCAAAGAACTGCTTTCTCCCAAGACTCCCTGATTGAGAACCTAGCCCCTGCTCCATGCCAGCTATCTCCCTGACACTCTTGTACTCATCTCTGCTGTCTAGCAGGGATGTCCAGAATCTGAATGAGGCCCAGAGTTTTTGGTACCTGCTCTGATGGCACAAAGCAAAGAGAAAGTCCAGGTTAGACAGTTACCTGGAAATATCTCCTAGGTGCTAGTGCAGGGCCCTTGACATAAGCTGCACAGTCAAAGAATGATTGTGCTCTGGCTATTCTCAGTTGCCTTCAGGGGCCTGGGGCAGCATAGGTTAGAGCAGCCTGAGGACTATGCTAGTTTTCATCAGGGTCTTTGTGAGGGAGGAGAGTGCAATGAGTCAGAAGGGTGTCATATAGTTTTCTTTGCCTCCACTTTCCTCCCCTTCTTTGACCAAGCTCAACTCAACAGCAGACCAGCATTAGGGCCTCGGTATATGTGCCATTAAAATCTTCATGATTGCCTTTGTCTCGTTAATTACCTGTTAATGGTAATTAAGAAAAAGAAAAATGTTGAAATTGCAACCAATTTATTTGCTGGAGGATTTTAAACCCAGAGCTTGGTGCTGAGGTCAGTTTATCGTTTGGGAAACAACTATCGCATCCTTGCAGGTGAACATCCCTCCCAAGACAAAACCTGTTCCTTTGATCACTGCTGCCGAAAGCTGTTGAGAACATGATCTCCCCCAAACCTGCAGCATTGAAAGTCACCAACAGTGCGGGAAAGCAATTTTGCTTAAAATATTTGACCATCTGCAAATGTCTCATGAATTTTAATGGCTTGTTTTTGTTTGTAGGTGTGCCGATGTTATCTGTACAACCAAAAGGGAAACAGAAAGGCTGTGCTGGCTGCAACCGAAAGATCAAGGACCGCTACCTTCTGAAGGCCTTGGATAAATATTGGCATGAAGATTGTCTAAAATGTGCCTGCTGTGACTGCCGTCTTGGAGAGGTTGGATCAACTCTTTACACAAAAGCAAATCTCATTCTCTGCCGCAGAGATTACTTGAGGTAAATACAGGCATATTCTGGGGGTTCTTCCTATAAACTCCCAGTTCACCACCAGCTGTTTATTTTTCCTAAACTTGTACTGTGTAAATATCCATGTGCACAATTTTTAGCATTGCCTAGTAGTTAAATTGAGTACAAGATCCATAGCTTTCTCCTTTTTAAGGACGCCTTTTGTTTGCTGTATTAAGCAGTTGGATCAACTATATGTGTAAGGCTTGATAGTGAGGGGAGGGCATGCTTTATGGTATTTTTTTTAATTACGAGCTTACAAAAGAAAGGAGTGTTTGTTTTTAAAATGTAGGGGCAGATCATCAGCTGGTGCAAACTGAAATAGCTTCTCTGACTTCAGTGCTATGTGAATACACAACTGCTGAGTGTCTGTCCCATTTGCCTTTCAATGGCAGCTTTTAAATAGACATTTAACTATTTTCTGTAGGCTCCCCCCTACCACAAATGAGGCTCCTTGGTGACACAACAAAGCAAAACAGTGTGTCAAAATAAGAGATCAGTTTTTTAAACAATTGTTTTCCTTCAGGAAATTTTATAGTGACCAGCAGTGACTCTTCTTCCAGGTAGAGCTACCTTCACCCAGGTGCATTTGTAGCAAATAAAACCTGTTACTCAAGGAGAGTTGTGACTTTTTTTGGATTGGATATATGTAAATACATATCTATGGAAGCTCAAATGAGTCTTAATAAGACGATAGCTATGATGTACTTTCCCTAATAGTGGAGCTTATTGCGAAAGTGAGGGGAAGTGAAGTCCACTGTATAGAATATATAAAATAAATAGAAGAAAGGGCAAGTTGATAGTAATGACTATCAACCAGAAGTTAGGAATTATAGAAAACTGATAAAGGAAGCAGAGGGACACAAGGAGAAATCTATGGCCAGCAGAGTTAAGGACAGTAAGGAGTATTTAAAATATATTAGGAACAACAAGAATCCGGACAATGGTATTGGTCAGTAATAATGCAGAAAAGGCAGAAATGTTCAATAAATATTTCTGTTCTGTATTTGGGGGAAAAAAAGATTATATGCTCTCCTCATATGGTGGTGGAGACATTCTTTCTATTCCACTAGTATCTCTGGAGGATGTTAAACAAAAGCTGCTAAAGTTAGACATTTTTAAATCAGCCCATCCAGCTAAAGTGCATCCAAGATTTTTAGATTTTTAAAAGAGCTGGCTGAGGAGGCCAGTGGACCATTAATGTTGATTTTCAATAAGTCTTGGAGAATTGGGGAAGTTTCAGAAGACTGAAAGAAAGCTAGACTCATGCCAGTTTTTATGAAAGAGTAAACTGGATGACCCAGGTAATTATAAGCCTGTCAGCCTGATGTCAATCCCGGGCAAGATAATGGAGTGGCTGATATGAGACTTGATAAAGAATGAAAGGAGGGTAATGTAATTGA
This sequence comes from Eretmochelys imbricata, assembly GCF_965152235.1. Taxonomy (NCBI): domain Eukaryota; kingdom Metazoa; phylum Chordata; order Testudines; family Cheloniidae; genus Eretmochelys; species Eretmochelys imbricata. Next base: position 33,515,389 of record NC_135577.1, on the reverse strand, counting down.
TACAAATCAACATGGATTTATGGAAAATAGATCCTGTCAAACTAACTTCATATCTTTTTTGATGACATTACAAGTTTGGTTGATAAAGTTAAGTGTTGACATCATATTCTTAGATTGCTGTAGGGCATTTGACTTGCTACCAGGTGACACTTTTGGTTTAAAAAGATAGAATGATATAGAAGTGGCCTGGCACCATTAAATACTGGCTAACTAATAGGTGTTGGAATGTAATTGAACAGGGAATCGAGGTCACTGATTCAGAGTCACTGATTCTGGGTCACTTGGTAAAGTTGGTGCAGGCAAACAATATGTGTTTTTAATACAGTTAAATATAAATGTATACATCTAGGAACAAAGAATATAGGCCATACTTCCGGGATAGAGTTCCCTATCCTGTAAGCAGTGACTGAAAAAGATTTGGGGATCATGCTGGGTAATCAGCTGCAGATGAACCCCCAGTGTAATGCTGTGGCCAAAAGGAGCTAATATGATCCTAGGATGCATAAACAGGAAACTCTCAAGAAGGAGTAGAGAGGTTACTTTATTTTTGTATTTGGTACTGGTGTGACCACTGCTGAAATCCTGTGTTCAGTTCTGTGCCCACTATTCCAGAAGGATGTTGATAAATTAGAGAGGATTCAGAGAAGAGCCATGAGAATGATCAAAAGATTAAAAAGCATACCCCCTCCCTGCCCCTATTACAAGTCCTTCCCCAAAACCCCGCCCTGGCCCTGCCTCTTCTCCGCCTCCTCACCTGAGCGCACCATGTCCCTGCTCCTCTCCCCTCCCTCCTGGAAAGTCCTAAGACAGCTGTTTGGTGGCGAGAAGTGCTGGGAGGTAGGCGGAGGAGCGGGGACATGGCGCGCTGGGGTGGGGAAGAAGCGGGGAAGGGGAGCTTGGCCACCGGTGGAGTCAGCGCTTATGTGGGCCGCAGGAAATAACATGTGGGCCATGTGTTTGGGACCCCTGCAGTAGACTGTTGTTAAGCCATTCAACATTTGTTAAACCTGTGGTGCCCAGAGACCAGCTGTATTTGTGACAATAGTTTTAACCCTTGAACTATCTGGGATCAAAGTATTAATGGATTCAGGGTAATATTTTAGGGAGTCTATAGTGGTTACAATTTTACAAATCAAATTTTCCTTCAAGTTTTCCTTAAAAATAAGAAATGGAGTCATGAAATATCTGATTGTAATTAACCGTTATGGTGTTTAAAACTGGAACCTTGCCTTGTAGCCCATCAGTGGAATCGGAGCATCTTTCCTCTAGTTATGAATTCTGCACTTAAATCTCCCAAGAGACTATATGAAGTGCCTGTGCTATCAAGAGAGTCCATAGAATTTCAGCTGTCACAGACCCAAGTATAATTGTATAGGTAGGCCACCCCCAAAGTGTAGGTGATGGGAGGCCTGTTTGAAGAGTGGGAGGAGAGACTGGAGTGTGGAGCGGAGTGTTGTGGGATTTGCTTGGGAGGGAAGGATTGAATACAAGGGTTTTGAAGAAGGAGGAGAGTAGAATAACATGGAACAGAAGGTGGCTGGACTTTGGGGAAGAGAGACCAGGGACAGCAAGGAGCTCTGTGGGGAGAGAGATGAGGGAGAGACTGGGGAATTTGGCAGACAGTGAAGTGAAAGTACAGATGATTTTAGAAGATAGGAAGAGAGAGGACTTTGAAGATTTGTAACACCAGTCAAAGCCTGCTCCTGGCAGAGCATGGACAATGGATAGAGGGCACCTAGCTGATGCTGCTGGGAGCATGAGGGAGTCCAAAGGAGGAGGAAGTACTGAAGTGCTGGGGTACTTATAGGAGGCAGAGGGGAGCTTGTGTTGCTGGGATATCCTGTTAGGCTGGGGCTTTGTTCTCTCTAACTTCATTTGTAAAACGGGGGGACGGCGGGGAGTGTGCGCACCGCGAGGATGGGTCATAAGGATAAGAAGTGCCGTATAGCCTCCAGGTCAGTCTGACCCTCATCACTGTAATATCTGAGTGTCTCACAATCATCCAACACCCCTGTGAGGCAAGAAAGTCTCATCCACGTTCTACGATTCTTGAAACTTGGCCCAAGGTCACACAAGAAGTCTGTGGCTGAATCAGGAATTGAACACAGGTCTCTCCAGCACCACTGAGGAATTTACAGGTAATCCATGCTGAGCATATTCTTGCAGGCAGTGGTCTGAGCCAGACTTCTAATTCTGTTTGTCTTAACATGACACCTATGTCAGTGATTACCAAAGCATTGGCTCTGCCATGGACTTACTCTATAACTTGGGTGCGTCACATCACTTCTCTGCCTCTGTCTATAAGCCAAATATAACTACAGCACTTCTCGCTACCTCTCCAGGGTGTGTATGGGGTCAGTTAGTGTTTGCTTTACCCTTTCACAGTTCTATTCAGTGTGTTAGTGGTGAGAGTAACGTGTAGCTTACTTCACAACAGTTCAATGCAGGCTTTCTCCGTGATAAGGAATTTTAGCCACTGCAGGTAGAAGGGACTTTTGGATCATCTCCTTTTATCACTATCGGATACAAAATTTGACATCTCCATCTAATCTTTCATTGACTGACTGAAATAATGGCAGTTGCATATGCACATATATCCAGTCTGTAACTGACTTCACTTGTAAATTGTTTCCTAGGTTATCCTAAATTCTTCCTTTCTTAACTTCAATCCCTAAAAGCTTGTGCTCGCTTTGACTACTGAAAAAACCCTCCTAGATTTTCTTTCTTGTTACAAATCTGCATTCCAAAGTTCCCTTTCCAGACTGTGCTACTTTAGTTCTCTTTTAATCTTTCAGTAAGTTACTTTCTAATAATCTGATCATTTATGCCACCCTTCTTTAAATTCACTAAGAATTATTTAGTTCCACACATTATACTTGTATTTTATACATCCCTGTGTTTCTCTTCTGTTACTGCATGATTTCCATGTTCATGTTCAACTGACTGGGTTTTACTCTGTGTAGCCGTTCATCCCTGTGTAATACGGGTGTGCAGTAGTCTGATTTGGTAGCATTGTATTGCTATTGAGCACAGATGTAAAATGACTACTATGTACAGGGCAGGAAAGAGTTGGGCCCATTTTCTCATCAAAGATCTCTTGGTAGCATAGTTCCCAACCACCATTCCGCTTTTGCTAGCTTCCTACCATACCACTTTGCATTTATCCTGATTAAACCTAGTTTTATTTATCATTTTTTCCTGCCTAACTCTCTCCTAGATTCCACCATTTTCATTTTGCTTCCCCGGGTGCAAGGCAGCCCTCCTAACTTCTTACAATGGGAAAACTTGGTAAACATGCTCTTTATTTGTTCTAGGTCACTTATGGAGACGTTGAGCACATGATCTAAATCTGACTCTTGCTGAGGGGAGGGAAAGGTATCCATTGCGGGGGTTGGCTATTTAATACACTAGCGCATTACTTCGTTCCCAGTCGTCAGTCAGTCAGGCATCCATCACAGAATATACGTAGCCATGCCTTTTTCATACTTCTCTGAGAGCACTATGTGGAGCAGCGCTGAATGCCTTACTGAGGTGCCCACTGCTAACCAAATTCTCTGTTGCTGAAATCATTGATAGCTGTTTGGGTGCTCAGTCCATCTGAAAATCAGTCCACTTACTTAGGTTCCTAAATCTGGACTTGGCTTTAGAAAACCTTTTTTGCAAATCTTGTCCCTTGTCCCTTCTACTAGTTTTATATGTAACAAAGTGCCAGCTTTCCAGCACAAGTTGATATTCCAATTGTCTTGTTCTGTGGCTCTCGTAGACAACCAAATAGGATTTTTTCTTGTGATAATGCTGCATTATTCTTGTTAATATTAATGTCTTTAGCATTTGATTCCCTCTGTTCATTTCTATCCATTCTTACAGCCATTTCTGCTTTGTTTTCAGCATTGTCCTGCCGGCCATGTATGTTGTTGTATATCCTGTCTGCCACCTTTATGCTGTAATGTGTATCCATCATCTCCCTCTTCCCTGTTTAAACCCTTCCCACCAACCTGGCCAGCCTTCTTCCTAGAAGGTCACTTGCCACATCTGTCCAAGTAGAAGCTCTCCATTCCAAATGGTCACTTCTGCCTACAGGATCTCTGAATCCATAACATTTTTTTTCTCTTCACCATCTCCTCAGTCCTTAATTCACTTCCAGTATTTTTCTGCTTCACTCACAGAGAATTATCAAAGCCCTTCTTCTTTGACTCCTTTCTTTAATGGCTTTGGTGCCAATGTCCAAACTCTAGTCGGTAAGACAAAAAAGTAACATCTTCTACAGCAATTGGAAATGAATTAATGCTAAACTACAGTGGAATTAAACACAGTACAGCTATATTTATACTAAATAAGTTCATCGCAGTGACTTAAAGTATTACAATGACTATCAAAAGAATTAATCACTGGCCACTTACTGTGATTACGTGGTTTCCAAGAAGAACAGTGTCAAATAATGGAATTTGGTACACTAAATATGTTAGTCTTTACAAAGCTAAGAAGCAAGCCAGTTTTGAATCTATAAGTGTGGACAGAGGAAAGATAAATGAAACCTGATGGGAATAGTGCACATACTCTGTTGGGGTTCCATAGGCTTTACATAAAGGACAGAGGGCCTTTTTGAATGGATATTGGCCCACGTGGTGGTGTAACTGTAGAGAGCCACTGAGGAGCTCAAGCTGTTTGAGAATGTGCTGCCTCGTGATTCGTGAACGACTCCCAGCAGCGGACTTTGCTTCCCCCTTCATTTTGTTGGAGCACAAATCTATTAACTTCCAATGGGGATTGTTATTGTAGGTGGCACCAGAGACCCTAGCATTCTGGCCAACCAGTGTGAATCAAAGGGTGCATTTTCCACGGTCATTGGCCGTGGTGCTTATTTGTGCATGCGTTTAAAGAAATACTAGATGACATGCTGCACGTTGCTTCAGCTGCATTTCTGCTCATTCATGAATGGAAACTTTTGAAGGTGCACCTCAGAACTCCACTGTGGCTTCTGGGCTGTTCAGTGATATCCTGCTTTGGAGCTCCCTACAGGAATACACATAATGCATAGATCTTTCATGGAAGAAGCACTGTTAACTGGACAGCTGTGACTGGTGCATGGAACTGGCATGAGAACTAGCTCCTTTTAGTGTGAATGTTTTCTCCTCTTCTGAGTGGGGTAGAACCCAGTGGCAGGAGTCCTGCTGCTTCTGTATATTCTTTGCCTGCCTACATTGCTTTGGACCAGGCTGCCGTTCAATGCGTCAGATAAGGCTGTGGGCTTTCTGCACTGAATACATTTCGTCTGAGTCACTGAGGACATCTTTCAAAAGTGCTTCAGGAACTCTTACAGACCATATCCTCATCATTTTTTTCAAAAGATACTTGCTTGGAAAGGAACATTTGTTAACCTTCATGTTTCCTAAAGCACTTCCTTTTTCTTTTTTAATTCTGAAAGATGAAATCAGATCTTGAGTTGTTTAAATTTGCTATCCTTGTAATCCCACGTCAATCTCCAGCTACATACAGATGTATTTCCAGATACATTATTGTCTAAATAAATGTATTTACCATTTGGTTAATAGTCATGATAGCTAACTTTCCATCTTTAATTTATCTGTCTCTGTTGAATAGGCAAATTTTGTTGGAAGCCACTATTCCTGGTATAGAAATCCTTACAGTGTGCTTCTTTGTAAACTGCTTGTTTAATACAAAAACCAGTTGTTTTACTGATCCGCAGACATATTTGAAGATCCACCAACTTGGAGCACACAAGCAGTCTCTGTGAGCCCTGCTCAGAGTTTCTTGGTGGAACTGCCATCTTAATTCAGAATTTTCAGTGGGGTGCTTTCTGAAGATGCGTTTGATTCTCTCCTATCTTACACCAGTGCAATCCCATTGACTTAAATGGAACTCTTCCTGAATTACACCCACATAAATCAGAGGAAAATGAAACTCAGTATGACAGAAACAGACCAAATGACTTCTGCATGTTTCATACATACCAGCACTTGTTAGGAACTTGTCACAATTTGATAAACAAGGCAGTTGGTCCTGGTCAGGACTTAAATGAGGGTTATCTCCAAAGGAAGCTGAAATATTGCACAGAGATGATGGTAAATCAGTAGAGGGCATGTTTCTCTCTAAGGGTCTGATCCAGCTCTTAGTGGAGTTGTGGGAATCTTTTCACTGACTTTTTAGTATGCTTTTGATTAGGCCCTAAATTGGTATGGAACCAATGCCTCAGCATAGACTAAGGGCGTGGTGTTCCGCTTATTGCAGTTTTTGAATGGGAACTCAAACTGGGGTTTTCAGCTTATCTGGTTGTTAATGATCCCAAGACCATATTTGCAAAAGAGAGAGAGAGAGAGAGGTTTTTTACTCTGTCTTAACCGAATTCCAATTTAGGTAGCCGTGGTGCCTTCTTCCCACCTAAAAGTTCCTTTTCAACATTCACCTTTTCCTGTCTCCAGCTTTTTGGACAGCATTGCTTTGTTCTGCCCCAGTTAACAATCACGTGCAATTTATATTTCGGTTTGTGAGTAAAGAGCTTTAGGGATGCCTTTGGATGAAAGTTATTGCATCCAGGAAATGTGCAGTAGTTTTATTAGTGATTAAAAAAAGGGAGTCTTTGATTTGTAAAAATATGTGATAGTTCTGTCTGGCAAGGAAGCGTGCACAGCAATGCCTAGCTTTCAATAGACTTCCACGTGTAAGTAATGATGGTGGCACCAAATCAAATGGCCAAACCACAGTTACACATTTCAAGCCCAATCTTTGAAAGTTCCAGTGTATGCGCCAAAACCAGCAAAAGGAGAGCTAATCTGTCAACAGTGTCATTGAAGCTACATTCAGGAGCATTAATCAGCAGAAAGAACTCGATAAACTGGGAAGCCTTCCAAGGAGGGTGCTATTTATTTTTTCAAGAAATGTACGGCATATATGGGCATCAGCAGCAGATATTTTTGGCAATGATCTGTTATTAAAGGGACACAGTCAACCCGCTTATATCCAGAAATGTACTTTCTGTTAAAAAGATGACAAATACATGCAGCATGGCCACAAAGGACTGTGTTTTAAATTTGGGTTTTACTGAAGATCCTAATAATAGTGTCGAGTTTGTTAAACTGACTTTTATTATTCTTAACCACTTCGAGGCATTCTGCATGGGATTTCCCTGTTGCTAAACTGTTTTGTACCTGGACAGATTGACAATGAAAAAGAAAATGCCGTGTTTTATGTACAAAAGATGGTGCATCTCAACCACATTGTCACACTTTGTATTGTCACAGCAAAGATTATTTCCTATGTGGTAGCTGAGATGAAAGCCTTTCACTTATACAAACCAGAACTTTCCAGGATAACAAATGGCAGTTGGGTTTGTTAGTTGATTTTAATTTTATTTTTCAAAACCTTCTGATGGGGGTGGACTAATTCTGGTAGGCTTTGATGTACTGACCTGCCTCTAACACTTTCAAACTTGCAACTTTCCTGTTAATATTTCTAAACTCTCCTAAGAAAACTTGGCTCCATATATGTGTGTTTACGTAGCATCTATGAAAGCCAAGGTTGGTTTTAATGTCGGTTGGTGCAGTTATACTGTAGGAAGATTTGAGCTTTTGAGGAAGATGATGCTTATATTCTGACAGTAGGTGGGAGAGCTTCATACGAAGTGTAAATCTCTTGCTTTCTAAAATGTGGAGGGAGGGACCAAAAGACCCAAAATAAATACCTTTCCTATGGATTGTTCAGCTGAAGACGTGTGCCCTTGAGGAATCCTGAAATTTATGCCCCGTAGACTCCAGGCTAGCTGGCCACCCAAGCAGAGGGCTTTTTATACTACGCAGGTTCAGCTCCGTCTGTTTAGCTATCCATGAGTAATAAACCCTCTGGCATAAAATGTGCGTTCTCTGGAACTGAACTAGAAACCATCATGAAAGAACAACTTGACCGACTTTATTAATGTCAAAATATGGTTCCTTTCCTTCAATTGACACAACTTTCCCCTGTAGCATTGGCTCTGTTGTATTGAGAAGTGTGCACTCACTAACAGGTAATTACCACATGCCAAGCAGTGATTATGGGAGGGGCAATATCTATCTGATTTTTGCCATATGCAGTTTTTGTGGGAGCCAAGAGAAACAGAACACAGGAGTAGGTTATGTCTGTATGCCACACAAAGACAGATTAGAGATGTCATGCAGCCTGCATTTTAGAATTGGTTTTACATTTGTATCATATTAAGTGGCTGTGAAGCTTTTTTCTATAGCTATTTGCATACTCAGTATTTTGTCAGCTCGTATTAAACGTGTGTGTTCGAACTCTGTCGCATGCAGTTGACAACAAACACTGATGTAAGTTGTTCAAGTCCAACTTGCTGGAAGGTCGTTTTTTGAACTGGTAGGAACAAGGCTCTCTTTCTCGTAACTATGAATTCAAGGTACAAGAAATGGACATAGGAACTTCCACACTGGATCAGACCCAGAGTGCATCTAAACCAGTATCCAGTCTCAGACAGCAGCAGCATGAGATACTTCAAAGGAAGGTGCAAGAATTTTATTATAACGATTATCATCACTTTTATTGTAGAAGTACCAAGGAGCCCTAATCATAGACCCTGTTGTACTAGGTGCTGTACAAGCAAGAACAAAGGTGGTCTCTGCCCCCAAAGAGATGACCATCTAAATATAAGATAATAGCAGATGATTACAGAACAGCTAGAGGAGTACAAGTTAAAAATGAGACCATATTGGTTAGCATGGTAGGCAATGGTCTCATATTGAAACCACATAATCCCTAGTAATTAGTGATTGGTTTAAGCATGAGGTTCACTCTCTTCTAAAATCTGCTAGTGTTAACTATTATAACTCTGGATATTCTTGGTATCCATATAAATGTCCAATCCCTTCTTGAATGTTACTAAATTCATGGCCTCAAAAACATCCTGTGACAACAATTATCACCATCTGATTGTTTTGTGTGGAAAAAGTGTACTTTCTTTTATCTGTTTTGAACTTGCCGCCTCTTTAACGTCACTGAATGTCCTCCTTGTTTCTCATATTATACGGCAGGGAGAAAGGAAGCTCCCAATGTACCTTTTCTATCCCATTCTGTGTTTTATATACACTTATCCCCTCATAATTGTCTCTTTTCTAAAGTGAACTGCCCCAATCTTTTCAGTCTCTTTTCATGGGAGAGTTTTCTGGCCCCTGACTGACTTGCTGCTGGTTTGCAAATACCAGGCTGGAGGGCAATCTTGTTCTTGTTAGGTATTTAGAAATCCATTTGTAGATACTGTTTGTAGGTTTAGAGATCACGAAACAGATGTGCAGATTCTCATATAGCTTAGACCATACGTGAATGTGAGTGGGGCGAGAAGGAAGATTCATGGAAGGCGTACAAATCTAATGTTTGTTCATCAGGGATGAGTGTAAATAGGAAATACAGAATGTGTTTAAAATGATGGGGGAGACGGTCACTTTTAGACAAGTCCCTCCCTTTCACATGCTCGCCACTATACGTCCCTCACTCAGACCCTTTAAAAAAATAAAAAGGTAAACTCTGGGTAATTATGCCCCTATCATATAGTTAGTCAGTTTAAAGTACCTCCACAGCATTGCTGAATTCCAAAACGTTGTACAGAAGATGACTGTTACAAGCAGCTAAGTCTTCAAATAAAAAGAAGCCTCCCAACAGTTACATAGGACTTCCACAGAGTGCTCCCCCCGTTTCCCTCAATTCATTTGTATTCACTGCTGCTCCTGTGTGCCAATTAGCTTTAATTTTCACTATACACAATGACATCAACAGCTAATCGGAATATAGAATAGCTGGATTTTAGTGTGCCTATAAACTACAGAAAATTGTCCTTGGCTAAACTTCTGCTTTCAGATTGGCTGACGACAATAGACATGGTTAAGTTCAGAGTAAGAGCCATTAAGCATAATTGCTACCACAGGGTAAAAGTTTAATTGTGTTAAATTTTAAATCTGCATAGTCTAAGCTTATTTACAAGCTGGTGAGGTCCTTCTGTTACATGAGAGAGAATAAATCTGTACTTAAAAATTGCTGTCTTCTAACTTTTTAAAAGTTTTAAAAAGAGATTAAAAAACCTTCCTTGTCTGACTTTTTTTTCTCCCAGTGGTGTCATGCCAGTGAGAATATTGAGGATCTTATGGTATATTTTCCTGATATGCTTGAGCTTTCTCTGTGTGTGAGACAAGATTGGATTTACTATGGAGAGTGCATCCAGAGGGTGCAGTATGTGTTTCCTTTTTTGTGGCTTCTTTTTAAACTAAACCGTGGGATGTATTGATGGTGAAAGAAAGTTCTCCCCCAAAATTAAAAAAAACAAAACCCCAGACTTCTTCTCGTGTGATCGCCAAGTGAGGAGGTATGGAGCATGACAGCTGGACGTGCCAAAAAACAAATTCTTAGGTGAAGAATGCATCTCTTCTTTGCCTCAATCTGCTCTTCTTCCAACAGCAAAAAGCCTGTGATCTTTGAGCTACACGTTAGGCATACTTGAGAATTTTAGTGACTATATAGAGCTTTAAATTGTTCCCGGAAAAGTGATTAAAATTTGAAAGTGCTTGAATGTGTGTGAAATGTTCATATGTTAGGGAAGGGAGATGGGACTTAATGGAAGAGAACAAGATTAGCACACTGAAAAACTGGGAGCTACATTTATGTAGACATTAAAAGGCAACATAATTTCAGCTGGACAAAACATAAACTGCAGCTCTTATGCAAACAGTAAAAGCTGTTTAACACTTGGTTTACTCCCCAACCCCTGAAAAGAGACAGGTGAATCCAATGCCAAATACAATCTTCATGTTTCTTAAGCTAACTGTTTAAACAGTTAATTGAACATCTGTCCAAACTTCCCCATCATTTCCATGTAGAGAAACATCCTATTTGAAGGGTGGAGAAAAATGCCCATTTAACAATGCAAATAACTCTGTCTGGGGCCCCTTTATTTTATTTAATCTAGATTGAGCTCCGCACAACTGTGATAATGAATAATGGATATTTTACGCTCACAAGAATAGTGGCATTGTGCACAGAACAAATTCAGGATTAACTTCCACTGTTGTTCTTACAATATATTGGGCGGCTTTGCTTGGGTTTTGTTTTAGTTTAAGTCATTTTTTTAACATTTGCTGTGATTTGGATGTTCTAAAAATGCAGACGTCATTGTTCTCCTAATCTGCTAGTTCTCTATCAAATAGAGAAATTGAAACTAATGACTGCTGCTACTGTACTCAGGGTATTCTATTTATACGATGGAAGATGGTTACATCAAGGAGTGATAGCGACACTTTTGTTTTGCCAAGTAAAATGACTATGAATCAGAAAATACCAATTTGGGGCTAGATTATAAATTGGCACCCCATCCAGAATACCAGGGCATTGTAGCTATGCTGGCCCAGGAGCATTCCAGGGAGGGAACTGTGAGCTTCTGCTGGCACCACCCCCTTGTTCCGTCTGCTACTGGTCCATAATAAAAATGCCCTTTCTTGCAGTGTCCCTGACCACCTCTTTAGGACTGGGAGCAGCAGCCCTCTGAAGGCTGCTTCTCTATCTCCTACACTAACCCATGATGTGGGGAGCCCATGCAGGAAAGTGAAGGGCTGGCTCGCCTGCTATCGTAAGAGCAGGCCACCATCCTGCCCTTGCCGAATATGTTGCCATTTGCGTTGTGTTCGTTTGTAAGATTTATTTAAACTCTTTGCCATTTTGCTCGGTGTATTGTGGTACAGGCTCTCCAGCCCTAATGTGGTGAAGTCTGAGGGCAAGAGTGTTTACATTTTACATCGCTGTGCGTCTGGTACTATTTCTGTTTTGCCCATTGTACCACAGCCTTTTTTTTTTTTGGTTAAGTGTCCAACACAAATGTCTAATCTCCTCCCAACGAAAACAGTCCAGTGGCCTTCAAGCCAAGAATAACAGAAAAGGAATAGGTGTCTCTTTTAACATCTGACACAAGAAGTAAGACTTTAATATGCCAAAACCAAGCTCACATGATTGCTAAGAAGCCTGAGAGCGAAAGGGTTATCTTGAAGATCTTATCACACTTCAGTTATTACTGTCCAGTGATCAGTAGCATTGACTGGTTCAGCAAATTGTAGGCTGAGAAATCAGACCTAGGTGTTCCTCTGCCAGACTACAAGCGGTTCTCTCTATGCTTTTCGCCTCTTTGTACTGGTGGAACTAGCAAGTACTGGCATTAGCAAGATCCAGCTTCGGTATATGCACACCGAACTAACAATCAGCTGAAAGAAGGTGCCTTCCACATAGGTCTGAGAACAATTCAATCACATGCATTCTCTTAAAGTAACTAAGTGTATATTGACTATTCACAGTTTAAGATTGAAATCTTTGGTTTGTTGCATGCATCCCCAACTGGTTCCTATAGCTCTAATTGAGAAGTGCTGTCGTGCCTGTCATCATGGAGTGGCACTGGCTCATGGGTCTTCCGGGACTTGTCTGAGGGCTGCAGGGGATGATGTCGTAGCTCTTGGTTAGTTTCCCTGTGGGAGCTGTAAGAGCAGCAGACATCTGGGAAGGGAGATGGCAAAAACCATGACAACAGTGGCAAAGCTTCCAGTGCAGAAGGGTTATCCTCAAGGACTGGGGAGCTGAAGTGAACTGTTGACTGTAGTATTTGTGCCTCAATGTAAGAAGTTTAGCTGGTTCCCAGGAAGGTCGAGGAGGGTGGAGGTCATAGCATAATGTATGAAGTGGCTTTGTAAAACATTATTGCCAGTTGTCTTTAGAGAAGTGTGTTTCTTTAAAACAGGAGGTAAGTTAGACTTTTCTCCAGCTGCAGCTTTGCCTGCCAGAGTTGGCAAAGTTAATGAGTCTTCTGCGTTTCACCCATTATAACTGGCTCGTTATCATCAGCTTGGATTCCTCCATAAGGCAACAATGAAGAGCAAATGGGTGCTGCGTGGGGTGGGGAAGGAAGCAAGATGTTCAGAGAACAAACCCTGCAAATAGTTTTTGTTTTGACTGAAATTGTGAAAGCCCCAGAATAGCACTGTAAGTGTCTTTAATGCTTTTCTCCATTAGATAGTAAATTAGCCCAAGGCTCACAAGCCAAGTGAAGTTTCATCTCGACAATCGGCATTTGCTCACCAGGCAGTTTTATCCCAAGTTCCTGCACACTGGTTGGTCACCGAAATGGATAGTGCAACTCCTATTGGTGCAATACAGTATTTGATACTGCTAATTACACTTAATTAGTGCTTCCACCATTTAATTAAAATGGCTTCTAATGATTGTGCTTCTTTGGCAGGCTCTTTGGTACCACCGGGAATTGCGCTGCCTGCAGTAAACTGATCCCTGCCTTTGAGATGGTGATGAGGGCCAGAGATAATGTTTACCATTTGGACTGCTTTGCCTGCCAACTCTGCAACCAGAGGTGAGGACACAGTTATTACAGAAATAAAAAACCCCACAAACTATTTTTTTATTTTTGCCAACGGACCAAGGAAATCTGCTTGATCTTTGCCACCTCTCTGGGGCCAAGAAGCTGCTAGCGCTGGCTGGGTTGTCTTATTTGTAGTTGCCTACATAGACTGGGTCTGTCCTGCAACCTTTTCGAGGATGTGGGCCTGGTGGAGCCGGTAGGAATTGGGGTTGCAGGGGGAGGACTGCAGATCCAGGCACTGTAAGCAGCAGACAGCTGTTCTGAAATAGTTGTAATGCAACTGAATGAACAGCTTCTGAGATCTTTCAGCATCTAACCTGTTTGCTGAACACCCATAGACAGAGATAGAAATACTTGTGCAAGAGAGGGTCCTAACTTACAGTTACTTAAATCAGACTTCTGACCATCTCAGAAGTGAGGAGGGTACGAAGGAGAAATATATTCTAGGTAAGCCCTTTTGGAGACTGCGAAGTGCTTTCTTCAGTTTCCTGCAAAAGCAACAGGGCCTGCTTGTGGGGTAATTTTAAATGGGGCTGTACCGTACCTGACTGGAAGATGCACAGAAAAATATATATCAAAGTGTACAATGAAAGGACCTACGGATTCAGCCTGACTCATTGGTGTCTATAAAAGACTGAATTGTGGGAGGAGGGTTGTGCAAAGATTTTAGGGCATGCTTTTCTCTTGATTTGGTGTAGTTGTCGGAAGATTGAGCTCTCCTCTTGGAAGCTGAGTGCATTAAATGCAGCATAGTTTCCCTTTTTGAAGCATGTGTTCGTTCTTAAAACTTCCCCCTCCTTGCTTAGGCTGCTGGTTGAACCAGAAATTATTATTTGTGAAGGGACATGTTTTAAAAGAGGAAGAAAAGAAGAGTGAGTAAACTGAATGGGAGAAAAGCATGTTACTTCAAAGCCAAGTTAACATACTTGATATTTTACTTAAAAATAAGATACATCACATTCAATTACTCTGGAATTTGTCAATATGGGGTGGTGTGTGTGTGTGATATTTACACACATGCATATGCTCACACCTCCTTTCTAGCTTTCATGTTAGATTTGTGAGAACATATCAAAATACAGGGACTGACTTTCCTCTCACGCTTGTTTTATATCAGTATAACTTGGTTGAAGTCTGTGGAGTTGCACCCAACTCCCACCAGTGCATGTATGAGGAGAATCAGACACATGGTATGTAGTTTGGGTGGCTTTAATTGAAGGCACTGCATCAAACACAAAGCTGGTATTATTTGTTTGGGGGTAGAATGCCTTCCTATTAATACTGACAGCTGCAATAAATCAAGCTGTCCCCAGTTTAATAGGGTTATTCCACTGAGGTTATAGTGACATCTAGTGGTTGGTGTGTTGGACAGGGAGTGTAGTTTCTTGCAGACAAACTGTATTTCCCAGTGTTTTGGTGCGTAGTCTTATTTCTAATTCTGTCTTTAACGTGCTATACCTTATTATTTAATATGCTATACCTTCATATTAATAATAATAGGATATACCTTATTGCTATCCGGAAAGCATTGGAAGACCTATTCATTTTGTGACTGCGCTAGCAGGAATTCAGCACCTCCCTCCCCAGTCAGAGACGAAACTCATAATAGTGAGCAGCCTCTCACAGGCGAAGTCCTCAGGGTAGGTTTTTTGGGATCCATTGGTATTACCCCATTCTTTTTCAGAGTCCCAGGCTCCATTCTTAGCACAGTGTGTGTGTGTGTGGGGGGGGGGGGGGGTTAAAAGGCAAAATGATACATTATTTAATAGTGTTAGGTATGAAATATTTCCATCTGCTATCGTCTCCAACAGACATCAGAAACACTCTGATTCCTAAAATGTATCTTGGGCCTCACTCATGTTGCATTTTTTAAGGGTAAGTAGCTGTTGCCTAACTACTAAATCTTCTTTTTACCACTGTACTCTGCTGACTCATCAGTACTCTAAGATGTTTCACGCCGTTCACCTGCCTTTTTCTCGTGTTGGGTTCTGTTCTGAAAGTCACTTTATACAAATGGCATCCTGGGTTCAGTGTTTGTGTGTCTCTCTGGTTTCTGATGAAACTCGCTCAGTAAGATAGGGGTTTTCTAACAGTTCGGCACACGCCGTGCGAAGGCTGGGTTCCTTTCTCCTCGCACATTAACCTCCAGAAAACTGCTGGGTTTGCCCAGGTGTAAAACGCTTTAGGTGTGACGCGGGCCTGCTAAAGCTTGATTGGTAGTTGCGCATGAGAAGGAAAGCACTCCGCTTCCTGCTGGGTCCATGGTGAGTTTTCAGGGCTGGCAGTTGGAGAAAAACATCTTTGTCTTGTAAATTGAGCACATTGTGAGAGACAAACGTGGGACCCCACAATGCCTGGTTTTTCCTGATTTTCAAAGAACCACGCTCTACCACACCCTACGAATCGCTTTCCAGCTCTCCCGCTGCTGCTCTAGACCCCAGCTA
Organism: Eretmochelys imbricata; assembly: GCF_965152235.1. Classification (NCBI taxonomy): domain Eukaryota; kingdom Metazoa; phylum Chordata; order Testudines; family Cheloniidae; genus Eretmochelys; species Eretmochelys imbricata. Next base: position 33,499,543 of record NC_135577.1, on the reverse strand, counting down.
GATTTGGCAAGAGGCAGCTGTTGACTGTACTGCATTTGTGCTGGTGGTGTGACTTTGTTTTGTTTTCCTGCTCCTTGGGTTTTATGGTCACAGTTTAAGTAACATTAAGTAACAGAAAGTCAGCAGCTGTGTCTTAAGTTGCAGTCTGGAAAATGTTAGCTAACAGACTTTGTATAGTCAGCAAACCCATTGGTGAGGCTGTGACTTTCAGGAGAATATGTGCAATGCTGCTTTAACTGGAGTCTCCTCTTAAAGAAGCAGCTTTTGTTTCTTTTCAGGAATACAAGTTAAAAGTTAGCTCGCTGAATTTCAGACTACTATAAAGAGGGCTTCAGGTGCAGGCTAGGAGAGGAGACTCTGGGTGCTGAGCTAAATCACACAATGAACCATACTAATTAAGGGCATTGTAGAAGCCACAGGTTTCGCCATACCCAACTGCCAAATTAAGCAAGGCATCAGCTGACGTATAGGTATCCATTAGGGGAAAACTTGTATGAGGTGCTAGAGGGGCTTGGATGTGGTAGGTCTCATACAGATGAACACTCCTCTTATAACTCAAACTATCCAGCCTGACAGCAGGCTTACAGTCTCTAGCTACCCACTGACAATCACAGGCCTAGAACATATTTCAGACCAGGACTAGAGAATTTCCCTTGTACAACCATGCATAGTAGGGGCATGTTTTCAAGGCTTCATGACACTGCTGAGGAAAAGTTGTCCTCTTTCCATGGGCTTCATGTTGTGTAGAGCCTATATTTCTCCCTCAAACTCCTAGATGTTTTTGCCTCTTTAAAGTTCATATCTGCCAGTTCCTGGCTGGCTGGGCATGTGTGCACCATATATATCTCCCTTTCAGAACTGGCCATCCGCATCACAACCAGCTTTGCCTATACCAGCCCTGAAGTAGTGGGACTGGCTTAAGACACTGAGGCTGTCTCGCCTGTGTCCTGCTTTGTTATGCCATTGGCACGTGCTAAGTCAGACTCTGCCCTTGAATGGGAGACCAATGAAGAGCACCGTATTATCCTAAAATTGTAGATTAACTTTCACATCTATAGCAAACAGGAGGTGTGAGGAGGTTAGTGGCTGTCAAACTGTACCTTTCAGGTATTGTGTGCAACGTTTTTGACCTTAATGATCAAATAAGATTGTTAAATATCACAAGTCTCTCTGTCAACTTTAATACAAACAGAACAATTTACATGGTAGACAGAGAACTTTACGCTCCATTCCATGAAGATAAAGGTTAACTGAGTCTAGCCATCCATCAAGAAACTTCTATTTATTGTTCAGCACTGTACATAAGGGGGTGAGGAAGGACTTAATAGCCATTTGGTGCCTGTAAATTAGTGTAAACACTGCCTCACCTGGAAATTTGAATACCATAGAACATTTCAAACATTTTGTGTAACATACCCTGTTTGCTTCCTGGTTTCAGTAAATTCTGAAAGTTCATGTCTATTTGGGGATATATTCCATCACTTTTCCTGTTGCATTATTATTACAGTAGTATCTATAGGCTTCAACAGAGATCAGGGCCCCTTGTGCTAGGCACTGTTCAAATGCATAGTATGAGAGAGCCTCTGCGCCAAAAAGCTTAGAGTCTAAATAGACAACACAGACAAAAGGTAGGAGAGGGAAACAGCGTGGTGAAGTGACTTGGGTCTCTTAGAGGTCAGTGGCAGGGCCAGAAATAGAACTCTGGTTGCCTGGTTCCTAGTCGAGTGCCCTATCCGCTGTATCCTGCCTCCCTAAATTCCAGTCTGGGAAGCATAGTTCATAATGAAGATAACTTTTCCTTTCCGTCTGGGCACCCACTACCTCTAGACTTAATCCTCTGTCATCTTTTCCTCAGCGTACTGCCACCTGGTTAGTGCCAGCTAACATTTAGACATGTGTGACCTTTTATTTTTTAACGTTTCAGATTTTGCGTGGGAGACAAATTTTTCCTGAAGAACAACATGATCTTGTGTCAGATGGACTATGAGGAAGGGCAGCTGAATGGAAGTTTTGAGTCCCAAGTTCAATAACAAACCCTGCTTTGCTGAAGCACTGTGGGATGGACGTTCAGCCGCACAAGCAGTGAGGGGCGTCTGTCAGCTTGCCTGCAATATTTTTTTAATTCTTGGTCCAGAAAGGACTATATACATTGTAGTACTTTTTTCCCGCCCCAACACAAAGCAGTTACAAATTTTAGATGTACAGTTGTGCCTGCTTAGCTGAGCACTGCATTGCCTGTATGTTTGTGAGTTTTTTGGGGTCTGGGGGAGGGCTCTGTACAGTCTGTTTTCTGTATATAAACTGGAACATTTATTTTATGAAAAATGTAATGCAATTTTATTACTGGTGTGAATTAAAAATTATGAATGTTTCCTGGTCATTTTAAGTTGTGGTTTATTCGTAATACAGTCGGGGCTTGTGTTTCCTGTATTTGATGCTGACCAAATATTTTTTTAAGAAAACAATACACAGATCCCTGGAAGCTGCATGAAATAAATTAATGGGCACAAGTTTAAACTACTATACAAACAGACGAGAGTAGGGGGAGGAAGTGCTGCTCTGAAATTAAACCTCTCCATTTGAACCATGTCATGTTGCATCTCCACAATTACTATCGTGTAGAAAAGGAGTAAATGCGCGCTGTGTGGGTGATGGCTGGGGAATCTTCACTGCATCGCTAGTCAATCCCCATGAGTTCTGTGGTAAACAACTTCTTTAATTGTTCACCATGAATGGTATCTGTGGACACATGCCTCTTTTAAGTGAAAGCACATCAGTTCAGACAGAGCAATGTTATGACCAAGAACCCTATTGACCAGCTAATACAGTATCTCCTCAGTATGAACCCTAATGAATAGAATCTATCTAGCCTTGTCAACAGGTGGCCAGTTACTGATCAGAATATTCATTTCAGGGCTTTGGCATGGCTTAATTCTCTTATACAGAGCATCAGTTTTCCAAGTGTCAGGCACCAAAACAGCTGATGCCAGAGACTTCAAATGAAGCCTGGTATTGAACCCACATCACCTGTTTTACAGATCTCTTTGCTTGTCATTTGCCAATTGTTTTGACCTCCCACACAACAAGCTGTCAGATTCCAGTTAATCTAGGTCATTTAAAAAGACTTCGATAAAGCTCCAGAATGTTTGTTACTCTACTTTGTGCAATTTTCAGTGTTACACAATTCATGCACAGGGTACGAGACTGCACCAAACAATTTTACGTACAACCAACATCACTTTTATACATTGCAGCCAGCACTGGTAAACAATTACTTCAATTCTCTGTATTATGTCTCCCTGCTTTTTTTGTTGGTTTGTTTCAATTTTTTCCCCAGCATGAATTAATAGCTGGCTACTGATCTTGAATCTCGTATCGCTTGTTTCCTCTGCATTACAAATACTATACACAGTTTTATCTTGGTCTCTCATATCTCTTTTCTTTAACTGTTTGTTTCACAGTACATCCAGAACTCAAGCTGAGCAAACTAAGAAAATAACAGCAGAGCACCAGAGATGTAAGAGAAGCACTGAGGTATCGCTAATGAGCTAACATACCTCATAGTGTATCTTGAGCATTCCTTCTCTTGAACACCGAGGTAGATATTTCAGGATCAGGATGGCCATGGAAAATGAGGAGTTTGGTCTCCATTCTGTCTCTCTGATTGTCAGGCATCTTTTCAATAGGTGACTCCTCCAGTTAATACCAGTTGGTTCCTTTTAGCAATTTCATCGGGGGGGAACGAACAGACATGGATTAAATAGCCTCTAGTGCTAAGAAGATTATCAAATAAGCTCATGGTTGAGGCTGCTTGTGACAGTATAGGAGAATCTTTATTTTTCATTACTCAAACTGTATTTGTTCTCTTGATCTAAGTCGGTTACCATACCCAGTACTCAGAGTAGCAGCTGTGTTAGTCTGTATTCGCAAAAAGAAAAGGAGTACTTGTGGCACCTTAGAAACTAAAGAATTTATTTGAGCATAAGCTTTCGTGAGCTACAGCTCACTTCATCTAAGGTGCCACAAGTCTTCCTTTTGTTTTTGCGGATACCCAGTACTGTCGTTCCACCACCTTTCACAGGCTCTAAATTCAAGGGGAAAATTGACATCTCCATAGCCATGATTTCCTTCCATAGTTTAAAATGGTTACATTTGGGATGATAGGGGTGTCATCCCACACCGATGATAGGAAAGCCAGATTTGTTAGCTCCCCTATCAGGCTTATTTAAGGTTTGAAAGAAGTGTTTTGGTGTCAGTTTAAAGAATCTCTTTAGAGAACTGATACTTACTTTTTGATGTCTAAGAAATGCTCTTTCAAGATCATATCACTTAATTTTTATCCTTCTTTTCACTGGAAGAAATTATCTTTAAAAGATTTGCCAAGACACATTGGCCACCAACCAGTTCTATTACCCATTCATATGCCATATTGACAATGAGGTTGAAGTATTAGTGCATAGTATAGGGGGGAGAAATCTATCCAGTAGCTTGTCGAGAAGTGATTCTTAAGAAGCTTGGATTTATAAAATGGCTGTGTGGTCTGTATAGGCAGGTTTCTTTTGTGTGATTGAGCCACCTGTCTGCTTCCTTAGGCTGAGAATATCGGAGAGTTATCTTTTGTGTTGAGGCACATCTGGGATGGCTCTTGTTTCATGTAACCTCAACAATAGGCATACAAACAGAAAGAAGAAAATTCTCTCTGGACACACGAACATTTTTCTACTGAATCACATGCTCTGACAGAGTGCTCACACACCCTTAAGGTATAGAAGGAACATTACAATTTGCTGTTGCTACTATTCAGAACTGTCTAGGCACAGATTAAATTTTCCTAAGGTGTACTGACACTGAAGTTCTTTCCTTTAATGTAAAGAAAAAGTGGTATTTATCTTTTTTTTTTTTTTAAAGTGACTTGGTAAGTGATGTCAGAGGGTAGCAGGAGATGGAGAAAGAGAGAAGTTGGCATATGTAATATCTCCGATGCATTTTTGGCATAATCTCATTCAGTGGCACAGGGTGCAGGGCACAACCAATGGAAATCAGCAGGAATCATGAGAATGGCAGACAGGCTAATGTGAGATAAAGAGGAAATCCAAAAGGATCTGGAAAAAACAGGCCACAGACTGATGAATGGCTTAGATTTGATGTAGATTGTAAACCAAAATGGCCTAATCGTCTAAATGGTTACAAATTGCAACATGCTGGCCAGAAGAGCAATCTGGGATAGAAGTAAAGTGGACAGAAACATAAAAATATTTGGGGGCAGAGATAGCTCAGTGGTTTAAGCATTGGCCTGCTAAACCCAGGGTTGTGAGTTCAATCCTTGAGGGGGCCATTTAGGGATCAGGGCAAAAATTGGGGATTGGCCCTGCTTTGAGCAGGGGGTTGGACTAGATGACCTCCTGAGGTCCCTTTCAACCCTGATATTCTATGGTTTTAATGGTAGGTAAAAAAAGCTAATAGTCATAAGTAGGACATGTAGGACTAGAAAGAAAAGATTAGACCATCTGTAGTTGGGGACTGGTCAACACATTCTAATACCACAATTGAGTTTTGAAGCTTTGAAGTTAAGTGTGCTAACCTTTTTGAGTACCTCTTCAATTCCTGGTTTCAAGGAGAAGTACCAAAAAGATATTTTGTTTCTCATCCTTGGTTGGGCACAAAAAAATACACTGAATGGGTAAAAACGCATTAGCAGTTTCTCATCTTGCCCTGTTCAGGCTGGCCAAAAGCAAGAACCAAAGGAAATACATAGCAGTAGACCTTAGTGGCTCTGACCTTAGTTGTTCTGAAGCAGATTTCTAGACCATTTGAGTGCAAATTCAGCTGGAGCAGTGTTCAGAATTCCGAGTATCATATTATGAAAGAATAGTACATAAAGGGGGTTGGAAAGCTTGATTGAAGATAACTGTGTAGCTTTCCTAATGAGGCACTCTTTAATGTGGACATGACTGGGCTGTCTAAAGCCCGCTCTACTTGCTAACAAAGCTTAATGACTTTATTTATTTATTTTTGCTTTGCAGAAATCATTCAAGGTTAATGAAAGAAAAAGATTGTCATCATGCATCCACAGCACTCTTCTCTGTTTCTTTTGGCCTACTTTCCTGTTCCCTTCCCTAGTTCAGTCTCCTTGGCTCTATCCTCTCCAGTCCCAGTGGGGGAGGAAAATAACTATGGAAACAGAGAAAACCATCTCGGGCAGTCTTGAATAGCATGTTCCGTGATGTCCTTGTACCAGCCACCCTCCAAAAGAGTGAAGTAGGTTTAGGGAGCAAGAAGTTCCAAGCGCCCATTTTCAGCCCACCTCTTTTTTGAACTGTTAGAGAGGATCCCTCAGTAGAAAGGATAATCTCCAATTACATGAACTGTTACATGCTATTGCAAAAACTTCTGCAAACGTTAGAAAACTTCCACGCAGAGTGGAAATGGCACAAAACCAAAATTCTGGTGGCTTGCTTTCTGCATAGCTTACATTATTTTATTTACTTGTGTAATGGTAGCACCTAGGGTTCCTTTGGAGACCCTTTGCAAGTGCTATACAAACACAGGACAGTCCCTGCACAGAGGTGTTTATGATCAAAGTCTAAGAGGAGACAGCAGGTGGATACAACAATCAGACAATACTGGTTATCCTGTTAAATAGAGTCACAGCCTGCCAGCTGCCGAACCATTGTCAGGATTTTTGTAGGCATCATTGCAGATAGATGCCTGCCAAAAAGTCCCCAAGTAGTTAGTGTTCAACCAGTGGAGAAGGGGGAAACACCTGTTGCCAGCTCCTGGTAGAAGTATGTCAGTTCAGTTTTGGCATGTTGTCTTCAGCCAAGCTTCACTTCTCACCGGGGTATTTTTCCAGGTATCGTATACACCAAAAACACAGGGCTGAACTCTGCTCTGTTACACTCTTGACTCCTCTATATTGCTTTTCCTTGATGGGGGTGGTCTTACATCTTCTAATTTTTTCACAAATCCTTGACCGTGATAGGTCCTAAACTTCAACATTAGTGATGAGGCAAAATACATTTGTGTGTGCGTGCCAGATTCTGAAATCCTATCACCTAGTGAAGGAAAAATGTTCTTGTGGTGAAAGCCAGGACTGATTCATGAGAGCTGGGTCCTATTCCCAGTGCTGTCACTGACTTCCTGTAAGAACTTAGGCAAGTCACTTGGCCCCTGTGCCTCACTTTCCTTAGGCTTATCTTAAAACGCAGATAATGGCTATATCATTATAGAACAATGTGGATTAATGCAACAATGCTAGTGAGGCACTTTGAGGTCCTTGGATGGCAGGTGTCATAGATTGCAAAGTGGTATTAATGTCATTATGAGAAGCCTGGAGGCAATTGCATTTAGAAGAGAGACAATGGGGCTGCAGGAATGGTGGTGTAGGTTAATACATTTCTGATCATCAAGGTTTCCAATGACTTACCGTACCCTATCATGGGCATAACATTGTATATGTTATCAGGTGTCAGTTGCATTAAAAATTGTGGTTAACCACTTCAGTAAATGTAGGAATAGTTGATTTAATGCTTGATAGTCAGGATTATTATTTTGCCCTTCCGAAGTGACTGACTGTAAATTTGATTCTGGATGCCTAATAAGACGCTTCCTGAACTGAATGATTTCTGTTTTTTTCCTGGCTTGCCCAGATTTGTGTATTGCATGCAGAGTTGTGAGTTGCTGGGCAAATGAGAGAGAAGCGGTGCATGCATTGTGGTTGCTCCTTTTGAATACAGTGCAGCAAATGTCCACCAGTTTCATATAAAATACAGGAGAGAAATTGCTCAATGCCTGTATAACCACTTCCATATTTATGTATTGGACAAGGCCCACCCGCTGTGACCCACATTCTTATGATGGACTAGAATGTGATTTCTTAAAAAATCCAGAAGGAAAATGCAATCATGAATTTTTGTCTGAACACTGCAAATTTGCTTAATAGAAACAAGTGCTGAAGCACAGACCTGCTGTTGAATAATCACTGACACTCTGATGAACAGAACATGAAATTCTTTTGATGGTGTGTTAGTCATCACTTGGTATAAATATTCATTTGAGGAATCACACCAGACTAAATGGCATCTTAGACTCTAATCATTTAGTATTAGCAGCTAGCCTTTTTTACTGCTCAAGATAACCGTGGCTTAATCTGTTTAGTGACCACTGGCATGAAGTTTGACATTTCAGCTTTTGTCTCAATCCGTGCATTCAGAATGCTACTGTCTATGACCCTTCTGCTTGAGTCTTAATGATTCTTACTCAAAGTCTAGCAGAATTACTAAAGCACGGTGCTGCTGAAAAACATATGCACCTTGCTTTAACTTCTGAACTATTTGCCATTTGCCTAATTATTCTTAGATCAATGTGGCATTTAGGCTCTAGATTCCAAATGTAAAAAATCTGGGGTGTTTTGTTTTTTCCTGGTTTAATAGCTGGTAGTGACTCAGTTTGATTTTGAAATAAAAACAAAAACTTGAGAGTCCTTTAAATGTGTCTTTAACACTGGTATAATTGTGCTGGTTCTGGCTCTCTCTCTAATCTATTTTATTTTTTTTTAACCTCCGTATTTCAGATGGATGCTCTACTTTCCTGAGCTACATTAGCTTTATTGAACACTTGGCTATCGACAATCCAGCTCTCCTGATTTCGTATATCTTGCCAAACAAGTTAATCTAATATTAACAGCAGTTTGTTACCTTGTTGTTAGCTTAATTTACCTTACAAGAAATGCTGTATTTGCATCTCAACCCTGTTTCATTCAGTTATAAAATGTGTGTTCCCCCCCCCTTGTGCCATAACCATCATTAACTTTGCTGAGAACAGTGCAGAGAATGCATCTTCTCTGGGGCTGTAGCAAGTTTCATATAAACAGAGTGATCCTAATGAGGCATATTCACTAATTGGCTGGGAGTGAAACACAGATTGGAGGAGTCTCTCAAAGATAAGAGCTATAAAATGCGGATCTGTACACATCCTGGAAATGTAAGATTCAGACACATACAAATACAGTACTGCACTTCCAGTAATATAGCTGAATTGTAGACAGTAGTTTTCCCTTGTGGTAAACGTATACAGTAAATGTCTTTAATATGGAAATAAGTAGACATATGGGCACAACAGCAGACATTTCTAATATCAACAGATTCCTGAAGCATTTATATAGTGCTTTCATGCTATTCTTTATCTTGTGCATCAGGATTTTCTGAGGTTTATCTATGGGCAAAGGAAGTGTCTGTCTTTTCACTGCAAATTCTTGTAAGAGAAAAGGGCAAGCGAAGAGCTCAGTCAAACCACATGTTAAAACGCAATTTTCACGGTGACCCAGATTCTGACCATTATAAGAGGCTCAGATGTGAAAATTATTCTCAAACTTTAATGCTGTACCACCTTGGGCAGTGATCTCATGAGATCTCCTACTAAGCAGGTCAGGTCTGAGGAGTACTTGGATGGGAGACCTCCAAGGGAAAAAAGTGCTGAAGGAAATGATGATGTGATTCACTATGTGGCAAGCATCCCCATGAGTTAGTAATAAACCTGTGCCCTAGCATATTGTTGGGGGGAATTGTGTTGCCATCTTTCAGAAGATGTCCTGACTCTGTCGGCTCAGGTGAGTATTGGCCTGGGACCAAATTCTGGATTACATAATTACATTCTGCAGAACTAAATGTTGGCCCTTCATTTTCCATCTAGACACCATTTTTCTTTTTGTCCTGAACAACAGGGTAGTGTGGCTGTGTGCTGTTAAAGAACTATGGATTTCTGTACCATCAGGGGAGAAAATGTGTAGTTATAGGAGAAGAGATCGTTACTGATTTTGTAACACATCCTTTTGGAAGGAAGTTAATTAATTAATATATAACATAGAATCACAAAAATATTTTAAAAAATGACATGTGAATAAACTTATTCCAGTGTAGCAATGAAAAACACTGGGTCAAATTATGCCCTTAGGTATATTTGTGCAGTTTCCCATTTACTTCCATGCATGTTGTGCATGTGTGCAGTATGTGGGACCAAAATTTAGCCCATTGTCTTTTTACTTAAGTCACATTGACCCATGTTTAGACAGAATAGTATAACATTGCCACCAGAAACATACTCAAGATTACAGAGTGTGGGTTGAAAATAATGGACCTCTAGTAGATTGGAGAGGCATGATTTTTCTTTACAAGAAGCTGTGTTGGTTTGTCCTTATCACATCTGAGTGTTTGAGAACGCTAGCCTTAATTATAATTTTAACACCTCAATTTGGGACAGTTCCTCAGATCTGTCACCCAAAAAGAATGGCTCAGGTTGTGGAATCTCCCTCACATCCTCAACAGTGAAGACCGATGCAAAGAATTCATTTAGTTTCTCCGCAATGGCCTTATCATCTTTGAGTGCTCCTTTAGCATCTTGATCGTCCAATGGCCCCACTGGTTGTTTAGCAGGCTTTCTGCTTCTGATGTTTTTTAAAAAAATTTTTGCTATTACTTTTGGAGTCTTTGGCTAGCTGTTCTTCAAATTCTTTTTTGGTCTTTCTAATGAAATTTTTACACTTCATTTGCCAGAGTTTATGCTCTTTTTTCTATTTTCCTCATTAGGATTTATCTTCCCCTTTTTAAAGGATGCCTTTTTGCCTCACTGCTTCTTTTACTTTGTTGTTTAACCATGGTGGTTCTCTTACTATGTTTTTTAAATTGGGGTATACATTTAAGTTGAGCCTCTATTATAGTGTCTTTAAAAAGTTTCCACGCAGCTTGCAAGGATTTTACTTTTGGTGCTGTACCTTTTAATTTCTGTTTCACTAACCGCCTCATTTTTGTGTAGTTCCCTTTTCTGAAATTAAATGCTAGTGTTGGTCCGCTGTGGAGTTTTCCCCACCACAGGGATGTAAAATTTAATTATATTATGGTCACTATTACCAAGCGGTCCAGCTATATTCACCTCTTGGACCTGATCCTGTACTCCACTTAGGACTAAATCAAGAATTGCTTCTCCTTTTGTAGGTTCCAGGACTAGCTGCTCCAAGAAGCAGTCATTTAAGGTGCCAAGAAACTTTATCTCAGCATCCCTTCCTGAGGTGATATGTACCTAGTCAATATGGGGATAGTTGAAATCCCCCATTATTATTATTATTATTATTGAGTTTTTTATTTTAATAGCCTCTCTAATCTCCCCGAGCACTTCAGAGTCACTACCACCATCCTGGTCAGGTGGTCTGTAATATAACCCTGCTGCTATATTCTTATTTTTCAAGCATGGAATTACTATCCATAGAGATTCTATAGTACAACTTAGTTCATTTAAGATTTTTACTTCATTTGATTCTATGCTTTCTTTCCTATATAGTACCACTCCCGCACCAGCACAACCTGTTCTGTCCTTCCGATATATTTTGTACCTTGCTATTACTGTATTGCATTGATTATCCTCATTCCACCAGGTTTCTGTGATGCCTGTTATATTAATATCCTCATTTAATACGAGGTACTCTAGTTCACCCATCTTATTATTAAGACTTTAGCACTGGTATATAAGCATTTTAAAAACTTGTCATTTTTTGGCTGTCCCCTATTGCATGATGTAATTAAATGGGATTTTTTTTTCATTTGACTGTTTCTCATCAGCTCCTCCCTGTATCATTTTCCATCCTCTTCTCCTTATTAGGACATAGGGAATCTCCATTTATAGATCCTCCCCTAAGGGATGTCTCTGTCTGAACCACGTACTCTTCCGCACCTGTCGCTTTCCCCCAGCCCTTAGTTTAAAAACTGTTCTCCAACCTTTTTAATTTTAAGCGCCAGCAATCTGGTTCTGTTTTGGTTTAGGTGGAGCCCATCCTTCCTGTATAGGCTCCCCCTCTCCCAAAAGCTTCCCAATAAATCTAAACCCCTCCTCCCTTCACCATCGTCTCATCCATGCATTGATACCCTGCAGTTTTGCCTGTGGAACTGGCCCTGCGCGTGGAACTGGAAGCATTTCAGAGAATGCTACCATGGAGGTCCTGGACTTCAATCTCTTACACAGCATCCTAAATTTGGTCTCCAGGACCTCTCTCCTACCCTTCCCCATGTCACTGGTACCTATCCTTTGTGGCAAAGAAATTACTTAGCTTCTATTCTAATCCCCGCTGCTCCAGCAGATCTACTGATTCTCTTGCAGGCTTCCAGTTTCTGCTTTTTTCTAAATAATTTCATTTTCATTCTCACATCTTGGCTCTTGGAAATAAGGTAGGATTTTGATCTTGGATTTTTACCTTCAGTTTCTATGTTCCCTTTTATTGGCATAAATTGGGGAGGATTTCCATTTCTGAAGAACAGTTCTTTAGCTCACGTTACCTTTTGTGCCTGGCCATAAACCATGTTGTGTTTTTCTTGCACTCCTGCTTCCTTTTTTGTTTGTGTTTGGTTTGGGATATGAGGTTGTCACATAGATTAGAGCAACTGCACCTCTAGTTCGCCACTAGGGACACCCCCTCTAGGCTCTCACTCTTCAGCTGTGACCTTTTTGGACCCAGATCTGCATCTCTCTCCCTCCTGACCAGAGTTTTTTCAGGCTGCACAGTTTACTGCCTACACTGTGATATCTCCAGCAAGCAGGTCTGCCTAAACAGGCCAGCATCTGTGCTTTGCTTTCTCTCCGAAAACTACGAACAGCTGTAATTGCCAGCAGTTACTACTTAACACACAGCTCTTCATAGGAAGCACATTTATTCTTAAAATAAAAGCATTACAGAGAAAATGTGTTAAAAAGAACATACACATATGCTGATAAATTTAGCAGAGATCACCCCACAACTCCAACAAAGGCTCTGGGTGGGCTCAGTCCTTCAGCCCCACAAAGGGGTTTTTTGTGTGGTTACAAGTTCAGAACAGCCTTAGCTCTGAACTAGCCCACCCATGAATAGATCAGTCAGCTTGGGCTTTTCTTCAATAGATCAGTCAGCTTGGGCCTTTATTCTTGAGATTCTGGGAACAGGTAATCAGCAGACAGTGGTCCCCTCCTCAGGGCATAGTTTCCAAAGCTGCGTTTTTGCATATCCACAAGTGGGAATTTGCATTCACCTCCCCCAATTCCTCAGACAAACCACTTGACATTTTGTTTGTCCCAAAAGTCCATTCTCGTCTGGCACATTGTTCAATACAGTCCTTTGAAGTTCATCACACTTCCCAAGATTCACATCACATCTCCTCCTTAGAAAAGTTACATACAATCCCGGCCCACAATAATATAAATAACAAACCATTGCATTTAATACAATGGACTCAGAAGATACTAACCTTTAAGGTTTTTAAAGGATTATTGTAGGAAATTGCAATATCTGTGACAGTATACCTTCTGTTTATGTAGTCTCAATGGTGATTCTAAGGATTTTAATTTCCTCACATTTGACTTTACATTTTTTACCTGCTTCCTAATTTTTTTAAGTATTCTTTTTAATTTAGGGTTTTTTTGTTTTGTTTTTTGCATGATTGCTTCTCTCAGGTGTTAAACTTAATTACAAAGTGATCACAATAAATTAGTGGCTAAACTATAGTCACTTTTTAGATCAACTTCTTTGGGTTACTTAGGACTGAATGGAGCGTAGCATCTCTGAGTAGTCAAGAACTAGTTGTTTCAAGAAGCAATCATTTGAGATGTCAAGAAATTGCTTCTATAAAACTTGTCCCGATGTGACATATGACAAGTGTATATGTGGGTAGGTGAATTCACCCATTATTACTTCTTTATTAGATTCAGTTGCCTCTTTGATTTCATTCAATATATTTTTCTTGACATGGAGGCCAGTGATATAACTCTTAGTTTCACAGTGACTTGAGATTTGTATCCGTGTGGATACAAATAGAGATATGCATGATCCTCTCCACTCAGCAATCTTATCCCATTAGTTTCTATGGAACATTTCAGGGCTCCTGCTTCTCTCACACCTTTATTACCGCCTCTGTCCTTCCTGTAGAGTGTATACCCAAATAATGCAGTGTCCAGTTGACTGTCTTTGTCATTCCGCCATGTTTCAAAAATGCCTTTTATGTCGAGATCCTCTTCTAGTACTAGGGATGTTAGTTTACCTACTTTTGCTCTTAAATTTCCCACAATTGTCTACGAGATTTATAGCTTCTATTTTTGATTGTGTGCCTATTTACATTTAATTAATTTGTCCAACACCATATTATTTCTGGAAAGTATCTCTGTGATCTCAGCTTATCGCTCCTCCCAATTCAGCTATAATTTCTATCCTGTTCTTTACTACTAGAAAGAGCAATACTTAGGTATCAGTGACATCCCCAGCAGAGGTCTTAGATGCCATGAAGCACTCTGGTCAGACTATCAGGCTTTCTTAAAAAGAACACATCCACACCCCACAACCCTCACACATATTCTAAACTGCTGTATTTTTATCTTATTGGTGCTCTGTACTGTGTTGATTAACTTGTAGTGCCAGATGTGAAAGGACAATAACACCAATTAATTGCAATTATGAAGAAATCAGGCATTGAACAGCTGACTTCAGTCATCCATAGAAGGTATGACAAAGTTCTTCCTCTACCTTGGTGGGTCTTGCGCTTATTGGTGGATTTGCTCACCTTGGAGCTTCATGGCAGCCCTCAGCTTGGCCATTTTTCTGAACCCACAGTCCAGATCGACGACTCCTGTGTCTGACCAGGAGTTGGGAGGATTTGGGGGGAACCTGGGACTGCCCTCTACTCCGGGTTCCAGCCCAGGGCCCTGTGGAATGCAGCTGTCTAGAGTGCCTCCTGGAACAGCTGTGCGACAGCTACAACTCCCTGGGCTACTTCCCCATGGCCCCCTCCCAGCACTTTCTTTATCCTCATCATAGGACCTTCCTCCTGGTGTCTGATAATGCTTGTACACCTCAGTCTTCCAACAGTACACATTCTCACTCTCATCTCCTAGCACCTCTTGCTCCCAGCTCCTCACACTCACACCACAAACTGAAGTGAGCTCCTTTTTAAAACCCAGGTGCCCTGATTAGCCTGCCTTAATTGATTCTAGCAGCTTCTTGATTGGCTGCAGGTGTTCTAATCAGCCTGTCTTAATTGTCTCCAGAAGGTTCCTGATTGTTCTGGAACTTCTGTGTTACCTTACCCAGGGAAAAGGGACCTGCTTAACCTGGGGCTAATATATCTGCCTTCTGTCTCTCCTGTAGCCATCTGGCCCGACCCTGTCACAAAGGCTTGACACCTGCTGACAGGTTAAAAAAAAATCAAGTTATAGTCAATACAGTAGAACCTCAGAGTTATGAACACATCGGGAATAGAGGTTGTTTGCAACTCTGAACAAAATATTATGTTTCAAAAGTTTACAACTGAACATTGATTTAATACAGCTTTGAAACTCTACTATGCAGAAGAAAAATACTGCTTTCCCTTTATTTTTTTAAGTAGTTTACATTTAAGACAATATTGTGTTGCATTTGATTTTTTTTTTTTTTTTTTTGGTCTCTGCTGCTGCCTGATTGTGTACTTCCACTTCTAAATAAAGTATGTGGTTGACTGGTCAGTTTGTAACTCTGGTGCTGGTAATTCTGAGGTTCTACTGTACTTTATATGTTTAACTTTTCTTACGTATGAGTTTCTATGGTATGCAGACCTGTTGACTTGGATTTGTAAAGACACCTACAATTTATTTCACACAAATTGCCAAATAGCATACACAGACTGTCATCAACCACAGCTCTGGGCTGGGCTTCAACTGGCAATTAACAGGTGAAAGGCTCAACATCCCATTATCAGTCTCTTGAAAATGTCTCATTTGAACGCTTTCTTGTAATTTCTTTGCTAAATTTGGTAAGTGTTATTTTTTCTGATAGAGGAAATGTGTTCTGCCTAAAAAGTTGAAGAATTATGAAGGATTGCAGTAAATCTGGTATAATAGCAAAAGATTGGGGTGGGAGGTGCACGGAATTTACAATGATAAGCTATAGAGTGGGATTTTCAAAACTGCCTAAAGGAGAGAGGCACCCAGCTTCCACTGGAATTTGATTAAAGTTGAGCCCCAATCCATTTAGGCATCTTTTTGAAAATCCCAGCTTTAAATCTCAAAGAAGAATGGTCCTCATAAAACAGAGCTAGATGTTTACAAGGCAAATACCATAAAAACATTTTTTAGCAATTGAGTCATGTTAGTGGTGGTTATCTCAGGGGTAAAAATAATGGTTAAATAGGTAATGACCCACTTCAACAGGCAGCAGAATACTACTGAGCAAATTGCACTGAGTGGCTAAAACAAACGGAGCTGGTTTGCATGCAGCTGTTCAGCAATGTTAAACGTTTATGCACAGTGCTGGAATACGGACATTACAGGACCTTCCACTGATTAGTTGGTTTGTTGGGTTTTTTTTGCTTGATAAAATGATTGCTGCATGAGGATGCTATTAATCTAACAATTTTTCTCTGCAAATAGATTTTATTTTTTATCTTAAAATATGTGCAGTAATAACTGTTGGTAGGATTTCTCATTCCAGCAGTAACAAATGACAAATACCCAACAGGGTGTTTAGCGATAGCGTATTGTGCTATTATGCAGGAGACTCAGGTCTGAGAGTGAGCTAAGGCCTTTGCAAATAATTCAGACCACACACAATAGCCTAACAAGGGAAATAAGATGCATGGTAAAGCAAAGTTACTGTACAAAGAGGACAAGTTCCAAAGTTGTCCAGCATACTTCCAGATTGTCTCTGTAAATTGTAAGTAAACATGAGCCACTACCAATCTGTAAATATTTGCATGACTCTGAAGATAACACCCACCTACCCATACTCCTCCTTCTTTTTGCTGATAAAGACTAACACAGCTTCTAATCTGAAACCTAGCTATTTAACTTTCTTTACCGCTAACCTTGAATCACAGAGTTGGGTAGCTTGGTTCGCTTGGCTGAATATATCACTGTAGGTGCTTAACACAAAACGAACCCACAGACATTTCCCATTGGCTCTAAACTTACTTGCCCAATTCTTCTGACTTCTTCATGCTACCAGTAAGCAATCCAGATAGATGCAGGCAACGTATTAAAAAGATGCTAAAAGCATATACATTTTAATTAAATGTAAAAACTGCTGAATTTGTTTTTCCTTGAGGGAGGAAGTTCTGTACAGAAGAAAGGGCTCTCTCTCACTCTAGGTGGATGCCTGAGGGAGGAAACATACAAAAATATGTAGAATACAAAAAATTAACCAGGAAGACGGCCAAATTTTTGAAATAACTTTGTAGGTGTTGGTGTGTGTGTGTGGTGCTTATCATATGCTTAATAAGCTGCTTTTTGCTTATTATGAAGCTATCTGTGTTCAGTATACAGCAGCAGTTGCATAGCCTGGGCAGGATACTTTTCATTGTTTTTTAGTATCCATCTGTCATTTACAACTAACTAGCTATAGTCAATCCACAAAATCTGCACATAACTAGCACAAATGATGGAGGGTGCTTTTTTCTTCACCATAACTATACTGTGAAATGAGTAGGTCCTGCTGTGAAGGCAGCTAGTGCTAAAGAATTTCCATGTGTTATACTGTACTAGTCACTGTGCATTATAACATCCATTCCCTTGTGCTTCCAGCCAAAATGAGATTTGAAAAGGATGTGAAGAAGGTTAAAGAAGCTGCTAGTGACTCAGGTAAGCCAAACAAGAAGCTCAGTGAAGGAGGGAGAATTACTGAGATAGAGTAGAGTCTGCCACTGGTTACAAGGTTTAGTCTACACTAGGAAAAAAGGGCCAGGGTATAGCCTCACCACAGCTGCCCTGTAAGTGTAGACACAGAGACATGCAAAGGTTTGAACCAGCGCTTCTCTCTCAATTGCCAGTTGAGTTAATCAGGAATTATCTTTGTTAACTAATGGATGCAAACTCTGTCTTGTCCTTATTTACATCCAGGGTCAGCACCAGCTTCCTGGTTGCTGGCTGCTGAATACTTAGACTTCTGTAAGGTGTTTGAATTAGTACCTCACAACATTTTACGTTACAAAAAAAACCTAAAACAATGTAAAATTAACATGACGCACATTAAATGAATTACAAACTGGCTAACTGATGTAATGTAATTGCATATGGGGAATTGTCATTGAACAGGTGTGTTTTCAGAGGGATCCCATGGGCCTTTGCTGTTTACCATTTTTATCAGTGACCTGGAAGAAAACATAAAATAATCACTGATAAAGTTTGCAGATGACAGAAAAATTGGGGAACTGGTAAATAATGAAGAGGACAGATCACGGATTCAGAGAGATCTAGATCATTTGGAAAACTGGACACAAGCAAACAATATGTGTTTTAATATGGTTAGGTGTAAACAAATCCAACTAAGAACAAAGAATGTAGGCCATACTTAGAGGACTGGGGATTCTATCCTGGGAAGCAGTGACTCAGAAAAAGATTTGGGGATCATAATGGATAATCAACTGCACATAAGCTCCCAGTGTGATGCTGTGGCCAAAAGGAGCTAATGTAGTCCTGGGATTCATAAATGGGAATCTCGAGTAGGAGTAGAGAGGTTATCTTACATCTGTATTTGACACTGGTGTGACCACTGCTGAAATACTGTGTCCGGTTCTGGTGCCCACAATTCAAGAAGGATGTTGATAAATTGGAGTGTGTTCGGAGAAGAGCCATGAGAATGATTAAAGGATTAAAAGACATGCCTTAGAGTGACAGACTCAAAGAGCTCAATCTCTTTAGTTTAACACAGAGAAGGTTAAAGGCTGTGACTTTATTACTGTCTATAAGTTCCAACATGGGGAACATCTAGCAGAGAAAAATATATAACACAATCCAATGGCTGGAAGTTGAAACTTTCAGGCTGGACATAAGGTGTAAGTTTTTAAAGGTGAGAATAATTAACTAATGGAACAATTTACCAAAGGTCATAGTGATTTCTCCAGCACTGACTAGTTTAAAATCAAGATTGGATGTTTTTTAAAATAGTTATTATTTTGGGAAGTTATATGGCCTGTGTTCTACAGGAAGTCAGACTGGATGATCACAATGGTCTCTTCTGGCCTTAGAATTTATGAATCTGGACTAGTCTCAAGTGTGGACAACTCCCAACAAACAAACATCCAAACTATACCTTTTTGGATACGTTCATCAATAATTTCAGGTGGTGTTAATATCCAGAATCAATGAAGCTTAATCTCCAAGTCCTGTTCAACATATCACAGGCTACAAAAAGAAAAGGGGCCCAAATACCAGGGCAATATTGTTCAGTCTTTTAATGTATCTAGAATAAATCTATGATGTGCCATCAGCACCACAAGTGTGAGTAATGGGAAAGGGAATGTAGAAACTAGGGGCAACATTTTTAAAGGTAGTTAGGAGCCTAGGTGCTTCTGGCAATCCCAGTAGGCACCTACCTGCATCTTTAGGCACCTAAATCCCTTTACAAATCTGGCCCTTGGCATTTGCTGTGCTGAAACATCACTTAGAGAGAAATCACCAGCCACCATGGTTAAAGCTCATGAAACGAAAGGGACTGCAAAGGAGACTGAGGATGGTTATCAGAAAGAAAACCTGACATAGCTGATCCTATTCTGGCATTGCAGTGACAATCATTCCTTTCTTTCCATACATCAACTAAGGCACCGGAGAGGGAGCAAGGTGAAGTGGGAGCAGTGACTCTTTAAGTTTGGAGTTTTGCCAAGGTATAGATTTAAAGTAAGAAACAAGGGATGTGATAGGATCCCGTCTCAGGAACCAGCTAACATGTTTTTAAACACACCTGCCCTTGTCCACACTCAGGGAAAAACCATGTTTCACATTGGACTAAGTTAAAATGTGCTAATTAAGCTGCTTTCTCACATGCTGCATTTTCCAGTATAGACAAGGCTTGCAACACCACAGGTTCTAATTTGCCGGTTTGTGGAATATTAAAGGCTGAGAATACTGAAATTAGCTTACAAATTTCCATGAGCATATGTGTGCCCATTTTAGCTCATCACATATACACAGTGCAATGCACCTTTGCACAGTTATTCTTTCCTTGCCAAACTCTTATGTCTGACTCTTGTGTGAGGGTTATGTGACTGCAGTATCAAAGCCAGCTATCTGTAAGCTTGTGCCATGACTCGATGAAGAGACCCCTATAGGGATATAGGTGCATCAAGACTGTACAGTGAAGCTGCTTGTTTCTCTATAGATAGCCAATAGGGTGCAATCCTTGGGTCCCCTTTCACCTCTGCATTATGGTAATTGACAGTCAGTACAGTGGTGTACTGGGGAAATTCCCCCTAGAAGGTGCATTTTGTTTCATTACATGAGCAACATAAGAAATTTTGAAGCCCTAATGTGACTGGGCAAGCTTAGTCTAAGGCAAACAAAACACCATGAAATTTTGGCCATGGAAATGAAGCCCACAGTGAATGAACCATCTGTACATTTGCAGCAAGAACATTAAAGAGGAAATCTGTGGACTGATGTTGCCATTTGATATGTTGTCCAGCAAACCATTCAAAAAACTGATGGCTGCAGCTGACTCTGTTAGCATGTTCCTTCTTGGATGTTCTTCTTTTAAAAAATGATGTTCCACAGACTTACGTTGCTGTGCACAGAGTCCAATGCATCAGTAAAAATGAGCTGAGATGAGGATGAGGTCCATCTCATCATGAGGATGTAGCCCAGTGGTCTCCTGTTTGAGTTACGTAAGCACAATGGGGAATGTTTTGGTGTAATGTGTTTGCCCAGACCCCCTCCCCATTCAAAGGCAGTCACGTTACAAAGAAGTATTTTGGAGAAGACCATAGACAGCACCATGCACCAGGAGATGCAGCACAAACCTGAAGTGGGGCTCATGCACATACTGTATTCATTATACCGAACAGGATTGCAGGTTCTAGGACTTGGCATAATGGTTAGTTCTTCTACTGAGTCACACTAAGCTCATGTGCTAGAAACCTGTATCAAGGCATATAATAATTTCTTCAGACTGGTGGATGGATCTTGCTAGATCTAGCCAAGCTAAAATAGAGGCTGGAGCACCTAGCTGTGGCAGAGGGTAATGAGAAGTGTGACAGAGGAGGTCCTACAGAGAAAACCCAAGCTGGGCCAATATCAGGGATAAAGCTTAGGCTGAATTTTGTGGTGGTGTCTTTTAAGTTTCCATTAAATTCAAAGCCCTATAAAGGAAATAAGTTTAAACAATATACAATATTGATTTGTTTAGAGTAGGGTGGGAACTTCACCTGCTTACAGAAACCCACACAGAGTGTACATCAAAGAATAGTCTACTGCATATAATCTGTGTGAAAATTATGGTACAGAAAACATAGGTCTAGTGTGTACAATTAGACAGACATGCAGTTTCTACAGCTTTAGGCATACTCCACAGAAGCTAGAAAAATCTTGAGCCCTCGCTAGCAAGAGAGCCCCTTCCTGCATCAGCAACAGTGGGACAAATCATAGGAACATTATGTTTAAGAGGGTTCTGGAAGAACAAAAAAAGGTCTATGCTTGTACTGGCAGGCATAAGACCGATGTTATCCTCACCACCACTGGTGGGAATTTGGATGCCTTTAGCTTAGACAGCTAGTTGGCGTCTTCGCGTCTTCTCCCATTTGAGCTGGCTACATGGGAGATCAGCAGTGGTTATGAGCCTTAGCTATGTCATTATTCTTGTGTAGTGTTTTTACCAAAACTGAATGTGAAACAATATTACATTTACACTAGCAGAAAAACTTGCAGCCTAATTTTGAATTATTTACTCAGGTGGAGACATTTGGGGCCTACTCCTCAGTTTGGGTAAGTCAGTGTAGTTCCACTGAAATCAATAGAGCTATGCTGATTTACATCAGCTGAGAATCTGGTCCCTTACACTTGCTTATCAAAGATGCTGAAGAGCACTGAGTTGTGGGTGCTCTGGACCCAGCAAATCAGGCACAAAGTGTCTTTAAGTTGGTCATCCAAAAATGGAGAGGCACAAAACAAGGGAATACACTGGGCACTTTGGCCCTAGATTCTGATCTGCCTTTGGGCTCCAGAATCAGTGATCTGCTGGAAAGAGGAGAATATATTCTGGTCACATGGACTGATCTATGTCCCAAAGACCAAACTGAAGTCGTACTTCCAGCTCATTTATACAGTATAATAACATACTTATAGACTGCAGCATAGATAATTTCACCAATAAATCATGAGACTTTATGCACGAGATTGAAATGCATAAATCACCAGCCATCATCATCCAGTTCTCTAGCTCACAGGCCACCTGACACAGAATACCTTCCTGGAACATCAGGGAATGAAAATTACACTAATTGAAATAAATTCATTTTGACAAGAACAAAAAGTTGTTGCTTTTCGTCTTCTAATTTTCAGTGCTGGAAAATATACGTAATTTGGGCCTTTTGTCATCATCACTGTAGATGAAAGCTGACTACCCATGCAAATTCATTCATCTCGTCTATCAGAGACAGAACAGCTCTATGATGAAAGGCCTACAGATGCCAGAGAGGCCCCTTTGGCATATTAAGCACTGACATGGGCTTTGAATAGGTAAGTCCAACTACACTTGAGTTGCCAACCATCCAGTATATATTCAGAGCATATTTTTCACTATGGCTGGTGGCATTGTTACAAACAGAAGGACCCTGTTTAGTGGCACCAGAGTTGAGTGCCTCATTTTGAGAAATGAATCTGGAAAAGATCCTAAATTATACATCTGTGCCTCCCATACACAAAAGAGGATGGGGCTGGTCAAGAGGACTGTTACATCTAGACATAGTTGTGGGGAGAAGCTACTAGCAAACATTTCCCCTGAAACAAGTGGGAATGCCTCACCCCTCTTCACTGAAAAAAATCTGTCTGTTGGCTGCTTACCTGTGTAATACAATAACCATGTGTCAGATTCTGTATGTGCAGACGTATGTAGGTTGATGCTTTTTAAAAAATCTTTTAACTCACCTGCAAATAAACCTTGATAATGCAACTCCAGCCCTTGTAAGTGAGTAATTTTTACCAAGCAGGTATGCTCTCTGAACATTTTAATTCCTTTAGATAGCATTTCTTGTTGTGTTTTTAGTCAGGTGTCCATTTATCTCAGTAGAAATCATATAAAAAGTACAAGACTTTTGTTAAATTAACACCTAGGCATTTAGAGACTGAATTTCATTCTGCAGTTTATCCTATGCAGTCCATTGCTTGAGTCCTTGATCAAAAAATTCAGCGAACTCTGAAGCAGTTAAAGAATTTATTCCATGCGGCATGCTCCTGTTAGATCACCTCCTTATTTTTTTCTATGAATATTTTGTCACGGGGGTCTAATTCTCTCTCTTTTCTTCAGACAGCAGTTGAAAGAACCCTCCCCCCAAATAGAGAACCAGAGAAAGCAGTAACCCTATCCTGAGCAGAGCCTAAAACTCTGAGCAGGTGTAACCAACACTAAGCATTGTGGGTCTTTGTTGCCCTCTAGCAGCTGGTTCACATCAGATGGTTATGAATCTGCTACTCTTTTCAGCTAATGGGCTTAGGCCTTTAGCTCAAGCAATAGCTGTTCACACTTTTAGCACTGAAGGCCCCAGCTTCAAACTCTGCTTGTCCCAAGCAGGACTGGTTATACTGAAATGTCATTTTCCCTTTTCTTCCTTCCAGCAGCAACAGCACAAAAGGAAAGATGAAGCTATCACAAATAAAGCACTTCTTTAAAAATGAAAGTTGTGTGTTTATGTATATAATCCTTCCTGCACTAGGAGGAAGCACTCAGCAGATAAAGGAATGTAGTTTTCTCATCCCAGCAGGAAGTAGAGTCCAAATATCAATGGCATCTAAAAACACCTTCCCTTTGCACCTTGCCAGGAAATTACACCTCATTTTGTCAGGTACCAACCCAGCCATGGTGATACATGCATTTGTGATCTCCAGGCTCGATTATTTCAACTCATTCTATGTAGGAATAAAGCTACATACCCTGACAAAGCTCCAGCTGGTACAAAACACAGCAGGCCATAAGCTCAGCACACTACTGCGAACATGTCACCCTTGTACTACCTGTCGGCTCCCCAACAGACAGTTCAAAATCTTTGGCCTAAAATTCAAAGCCCTGAATGGGACTGGCTCTGGCTACCCAAGAGTTTGCCTCTCCCTCCATGACCACTAACAGCAGTTATATTCCTCTGAGACAAAACAAAGCTGCCAACTAGCAGCAGATAGGGCCAGCCTTGTGAAAGTTCTATCTACGGAACTCTGTTGCAGGAGGTGAGAGGATCATATTCACTTTCAGAAGTAAATGCAAACCTAATCTCTTTTTTAGCTTTGCCTCTGTACACATACAGACCCAGATGTACAACTCACATGCCAAACAAACATAGAAAAAATACATTAATCCAGCTATTTTCCCTACATGCCAGAAAGGAAACAAGAAAAAAGAGTGTTATTTTTATTGACTTGGCAGGTGCTCAGTTCCTATGGTGATAGGCACATATAAGCAGCTGGATAGTCAGGGGTAGACCTGTCCTGTAGGTTAGTCACCATAAATGTTGGGGAAATGTGGGATCAGCATAAAAATTATAAGCTACACATATATTTTGCCATGTCTAAGGAACTAACCCAATGAATTCATTTTTGGGAGACATCTCACAACCTGTTGGGGAATTAACTGCTGCCCTAGTTTCCAGAACTACTGCCTTAAAGTAGCAAGTCCTGATTTGGCAACAGGAGCAATACAGATAGATCCTTGCAGCCACCAGGAGTCTCACTGATCATAACGGCTGTGGGGTAAGTGTCATGAATGTGAATCCCTTTCCAATACTGAGGCCCTTTGAAGGTATCTGGCCTTCACCTGTTTTCCTTTACCAGTTTGTCTTCTGTGCTCTGGTCCAACAACCAGGTTTCATGGGTCCATAAAGCAATGTCACGGTTGCCCATGCTTGTTCTATAGCATCTTGTTCCTGTAAAGGGCTTGCTACGCTGGTCCAATCCAGCAAAATGCTTAAGTATGGTCTTAACTTTAAGTATGTGAATAGATCCCTTTAGTACACTGAGACTGTTCGTGTGCTTAACTGCTTTGCTGAATGGGAGCCAGAATGCTCGGCACCTTGGAGAGTCAAGCCCTTTAAGATTTTAGAATCTGTTCCACTGCCTATTGAAGTCAATAGAAAAACTCTTATTGACTTCAGTGGCGTTTGGATCAGGACCTACTAGCATCCTGCCCATTCCCAAGGACAGTGCTACTAAAGATACCGTGTCTATTCTTTCACCATCCACTCTGAACTGCACAGCACATGCCTACACAATGCCTTTCCCCTATCAAGGTATTAGCCACTCGCTCACATGAGCACCACAATTCTTTCCATTTTGTTTTATTTAAAGAACAGAAAAATGGTAGCCCAAAAAAAAAAAAGCCGCATATGTTAGTACATAACTGGGTGTCTCTCTGGTTGTTTCCTGCTTGTTCCTTTGTGTTCCCCTAGTGCCTGTTTTGGGACAGTAATCCTTTCTGGAAAAAGTCTGCCCATTAACAGAGCTTGTCCATAGATTACTATTGTCCATGGATACAAGTATTGTATGAGGAGAATATTATACCGGTTTTTAACATTTCTTTTCAACATCTATTAATTAACATAAAGAATCCCTTCAAATTAACATCCACATCTGACTTTAAGCCATCATCATTGAACTGGTGTTGGAGGAGGATTTGTATTTAATTTCTTTGTTGATGGTGTTCAACAGCAGTGTAGCTTCGTTTGTTATAAAGTGGTTTGGTCTTTGGCAACACTCTGGATGTGTTGAAACGATTTGCCTCTGTAACACATACCATAATGTAGCGGGAACACACATTAGTGCCACTGGTAATTTTACACCATAATATATTTTATTATCCAATTCCATCATAAAATCACAGTGGGAATTCATAATTTTAAAATACTGTAACTGGATTAGAGTTCTGTTCTTACTTTAACAAATTTTCTTGGTTACTGTTACATTTTGTGTGTGGTTTCCCTGCCTTTGACATAAATAAATTTTATTGAAAGGTTTTGGACCAGATTGCAATCGACCTGAGATCCCAGGTTAGATCTTCCAAAAAGCTCAGGATCCAGCAGCTCCTCAGTGATGACTTTCAACAGGCTGTGCACTCGTAAATAGAGATGGGAAATTTTTTTTGGCCGAAACTGTTTTTTGGAGAAAAAGCTGGATTTGATGACAGAGAAAAGTTTCACAAGTTCGTGTTTGTTTTGCTGAAGCGTTTCAGCTGAAAAAAAAATCAGAGCATTTCATTTTGTTCTGACATTTTTGAAACAAAATGTTTTCCTTCAAAACTACTTCTTGTTTCAAAATTTCCAGTTTATTAAAAAGCAATGTTGTTTAAAAATAGTCAAAAATCTAAACAAAATGTTTTAGTTTGGTCAAACAAAAGGTTTTGTTCAACCTCAAATGATTTTTTCTGAGTCACAGAATTTTTTTTTTAAATCAGTTTGGATTTGAACCAAAACTATTGTTTTTCCTCATTTTGTGGTATAAAAGCTGTTATTCACAGAACTCTACTCCAAAAACATGTAGGGGGCTTTGGAAAAAATCCCACCTATTTAGGAGACAGCAGTTACCACTGAACTGCTTCAGCTCTGAAGAGCTTATGGGCTGTTTCTGGTCATACACAACTATGTAATTTTATCCTGACATGGAACACTAAGCTTCATAAATAATTCTTCAGTGCAATGGCAATGTTGTAAAACATGAATATTTAGTGCATTCATAATAGTTGTTTATTCATACTTAAATGTCAGCTGGTTAAAAACATATTTAGAAGGCTTCTGTCTGTCAGAAGAACAAGCCATCTGAAAAGATAGGCTGCAAATGTGATTTTGAAAAATAAAACTGTTTCTTGGAATTAGTGAAAAAAGATATATTGTAACATAATGCTACGTTTTACTGTCCTAACTGTAGGTTACCATTGGTGGACTAATTTGGCTCAGGTACTAGCAAGCGCATCTCCCACTGAAGCCCCTCGATGTTTCTCCCATATCAGGCTAACTTTGGCCCTAATATCTTGAGTTTGTCTTTTGCATTTATATTGATTAACCTTCAAACAAAAATTTGTGAGGGACCTGCTTCGAGCAATGTGTGATGGAGGCTTCAAATTTGCTTTGGGAACTCAGGTCTAGGTGCTCCTCTTTGCTGCCAGGCACACAGGAGAAAGTACAGGAGTAATTTGTGGTGGAGGAGACAGGCACTGCTGAAGATGGAGAGAGCTGGTTGTGCAGTACATTTCCTTTTGCCACTGGAGACTGCCTAAACGCCTTGCTCCACACAATGAGGCTCTGAAGGAGTTCAGGGATGGAGCTATAGTGTGATGAGTGAAACTGGAGAAAGAGGGAGAGGTTCCTTCTGGGACCTAGTTCACTGCGCTGCCAGTTGCTCAAGAGTTAAGCTGGGCTAGGCATGTAACTGGCCTCTGTGCATGCTCAGTTTCCTACAGTTGAAGCATGGCACAAACATTCTCCATGGCATGCTCCTCTCAAGGCTCCACAGATTTTCCACTGGAAATACTTGACAAGTGAATGTGACTCAATCAGTATCAGCTTCCATTCTATCTGCACAACCCTTCAGAGTGTTCTGTCCATAAATGGGTGAGAAGCCCCACAGACGCATGGCTCCTTTAAGCAGTAGTTCTTATAGCACACAGAGGCAGGCCAGATAGCACTCATGAAGGGGACCTACCAATCCTCATGTTCTTTAAAGGCCTTGTCCCCATCCTATCAACAAGGCTACAAAGCACTCAAGCTATAGGAACTTGTTCAGCAGAAACTCCTAGAGGCTGACTTTGCAGAGTTTTCCATTGGCATTTCCCCATTGTGTGGTGTTGCTCCCCCCCTTTGTTTGCTGGAGGGGAGTATTGTGACATCAGTGAAGTGAATTTAATGAGATATACCCTTACCCCCACCGCAAAACTATGCCATAATCTGGCATGGTAAGCACTTTCTCTACAGGATCGGCTTAGTACTATGATTAATATGGATGCTACAGATTACGGTTTAGTTGCATTGGCAGAGCTATGTGGAAAAGCTTGTTTACCACCTGCCTGCTCTATGCCTGACTCTAGATACTCGACCAGTCTCATCAGCATTCACCAAATTAAAGAAAAGAGAAATAAATTAATGGCACCAAATTAAAGGAACATTAAACTTATGAAGGACAATTTTTTGCTGTCAAAACAGACAAAGCAGCAAAATTTGGAAGCTTTTGAGGAAAAAAATTGCATCTGAACTTCTGAGAAAATGAGAAACTATTGAAAAGCCCTATATTTCTGAGCTCCTCTGAGGTAACTTCTGTGCTCCGAGAGAATATTTCAGAAGACATTTTATTCTTTAGAAGATGCCAAAAATGCAAGACTTGGCACTTTAACAAAACAGAAAAACACATAATCTTCTTAACTAGTAAGTCTTTGAGCCCAGCATCACATTGTTGCCATATAATAAAAGGGAATGTTATGCAGTAATTTGGGCAGTTAAGAATTCTGTGCATACTCAAAATCATGACATTTCAAGGACAATAAAGTTGGCTGGCGCTTGGCCATTGGCCATACAAAAAGAAAACAGAAAACTGGGTTGTCAGCTGATTATTCATACTGCATTACAAAACAAGTCTCCCACTAGGCTAACCTTCTTCGATTGCTCTTGCTTTGCTGAAGAACTATATTTTTAATTTTAAAAATTGTTCTTACACATGTTAACCCCAGACAAGACAATTCTGACACCTTTTACGAGTGGCTTTTCTTCTTTATATATGGTCAACAGACCACTGGAAACCAGGAATAAAAATATCTAGTCCACTGAGCAAAATCATATCTGTTTATTTCTTTTAACAATACAAAACATTTTAAAAGCCTGGCCTAAATTTTCAAATTACTAATGATTTAGAGCGCTATATGTTTCAGGTACCCAACTTGAGTCCCCATAAAGGGGCCTGATTTTCTGAAAGTGCTGAGCACCCACCCTTGGAAAATCAGGCCCCTTTTCTGTGTCTCCAGTCAGGAAGCCAAATTCACCAGTCACTTTTGAAAATGTAGGCCTGCCCGTGTTCTGCTCCTTTCTGGATCCATTTACTAATGCCTCGTAACTAGCTCGACCTCAGTCCCACACAAATGTGCTGTTATCTAACTGATAATGGGCTCAGCCCTGAAGTCTTTAGGCCCTGCTCAGGCAAAGCTCCCATTCAGTTCAGGGACAATGAGGATTGTGTTCCAATGACAGTAAATTGTTGACACTGGAAATGTGAAACCTTGAAACTGATGTTATAGGAAGATTTATATACATTAATGAAAAGCATCCCACATTGTTTTCTCTCTCCTCATTACAAAACATGTTCCAGTGGCTAGGAAATCAGGAGACCTGATATTCCCAACCCTGCCGTTAACCTGTTGCAGACTCTTCAGCACAGAGACTGACTTTACTGTGGCGAAACAGTGCCTTGCACATGGGACCCCGGTTTTGGATGGGGCTTCTAAATGCTACCATAATACAAATAAATTATAATAATTCATTTATTATTGCTTGCTACATTACATAACGTTAATATTATTTCATTCACCTCAATAATATAGTCTCTTTTGCTTTGTATTCTTTTGCCAGTTTGGGTCTTCGAAAGCTGTAATATTTGGTTACGTAAGAGTGACTTTTCCCCAGATGTTTCATGCAGCTCAAGGGCAGTGTAACTTGCTTGTTATGCTGCTTTTGCTTTTCAGAAGCTCTGCTTTGGTGACTTTAACTCTGAGAAGGTAAGGAGTGGTTTTTGGCCCACACACTTTTTAAGCCCATACTTCAGCCTCTCAGGAGTCTTGACTTCCAGAATTTTAATTCCCCCTAAAAGCACTTTATTCTAGCTTTTGAACAGAGAATGAGCTTGCTAATAGTTTGTTTTCCTACAGTAGCATTGTCCGTCTTGCAAACAGAATTACACTCAAAATAATCAATAAGCAGCTGAAACTCCATAGTCATAATTGCTAATGCTAAAAAAAGCAAGTATTTGGTGGAAAATATTTGGAATGAATGAACAACTTTGGAAAAAGGAAAAATCTTGTCCGCAGTTTGCCATTGAGTATTATTCTATCTCGAATGCTGTACAAAATGTAGAAGACGCTGTGCCTGCTCTGAGAAACTCACAAGTTAGTTGTACAAAATATAGCACAACTATAATCCCATAGTATCATTGGGTTTTGTACTGCAGCACTTAACTGCAGTGCCAGCGCTAAGCTTAGGCGGAGGGTCAAAACTTCATACCATGCAAATAACTAGATTAAGTTCTGTTTGATTGTGCCTTTCGGTCCAGGCATGTGTCAGATGCTGCAGCTGGCTGAGCCAGCCCAGCAGGGGTCCTGCGAAGGAAGAGTAACACTGTGATTCCTCTCCTGCCCACTCCTTGCTTCTGATGGGGAAATATATTTGCTCTGGCTCCTTATCAGCTGTTGCACTCCCCGCTCCCATAAGCTGGTCCCAAATGACCGCTGCATTGGAAAGAAGGGCAAGGCTCTGCCCACTTTTGTCCCTCTCCGGCTCCTTCCCACTCACTTGCTATGGGGAAGCCACACGGAGTGTGCTCTCATGTTGCACCTAGAGCAGAGCCGTACAGCAGTTGAATACTGAAGGAGAACTTTACTCCCTCTTATTACCCTTCATGACTGCATAGAACCAGGACATGGTTTTGCCCTTAATCAAATCTCTAACTGTATGACTGAAATCAATGAGTCTGGTTTAAATGGAAGCTACTAAGAATACCATGCCCCATACAGTAGGCTGTTAAATATGGGTTCAGGCTAGGTACCATGCTATTGTAATTGCAATCTCTTCCTCTCTTATATATATACAATGTTGACATTTTCATGTGTTGCCAGGTAATAAGCAGGGCGGGGAAGCCAATAAATGCAGGTGAGTGAATTTGGCCAGAAAGCACTTGGCCTTTCTCTAGCGCGAAGGTTAATAGTTTAGAAAAATCTGCTGCAAGAAATGAAGCTTGCCTATTGGGAGACTTGTTTAGTCTTTCACTGCAAATAGCCAACTGACAGTCATTTCCTCTCTTTTCATTTCAAATAGTCAACTGACCTCATTGACTTGATTTTCCACATACTGTTGATCCCTTATGGTTCTTGTTGACTAGGTTTTATAAAAATGAAAGTTATCAGCAGTAAACTTGACCCTGATGATCCTTGAAATTTATTTATTTATTTATTTGTGGAGGGGCAGACAGTCAAGGGAAATTAAATTGAAGCAGCTGATGTTTTGTCTAATAATATGGCACCAATAAAAAAAAAAAGAATCTGAAGGGCACACTAACAGCTAAGTTCCAATCCTTGGTAAGGTCACATACTTTATTAGGAAAGACCTTCAAGGTGCCAGGGAAAAAGAAGTTGTTCAGTCATTCAAGGGAAAAGAGAGTAACTTTACACAAGTAGGTTTTATTTCCTTGTCTTATTCAGGTACAGTGTGGGAGAGTTTGGTTCCTGTTATGCATTTCTTTTTTATATTATCTTACTAATTATGGCCATGTTTTTAACTTGGTGTCTCGCATAAGGATTTAAGTTTGTAATAATAAGATAACGAACTATCTCAAGTATTTTGAAGGTGCCTGTCGTGGGATCTAGCCAGACAATTTTCCTATTTGTCAACGTATTTATAATTTTTCCTTTACATATTTTGCAGCAACTTAGTTTCCTCTCCAGTATTTTCACTTTGCATCCCGCACATGCTGAATGGTTGCAGTGTGCTCCCACTAATGCCACTTTGACGCTGCACAGTTTAAAGAATTGTAAATAGTGGTGTTGTACAGGTAAGCAAATTAGCATGTTAGGTGTTCAAAATTGCACTCTGATTCAATGAAACATAAGAACTAAAAACTGCCCTTTCTACTCTACTGAGTTACAAGCAGGTGAAGCTCCATAGAGGGTGGATTTTTGGCCCTTGGTCAGGTAGAGGCTCAAAGTCTGAGTCCCCATGGCCCTGCACCTTATGTAGATTTTACACCTGGGCAAAGCTGAGTGCCAAGTAGGTGAAAGTGTGGCCATTTTGATTTCGCAGCGTATGCCAGCTACTTTGCACAGCTGTATTAAATGACTACACAGGTGAAGAACCGTGGAAAATCAAGCCCCATAAATGGCAACAGTATGTGTAACTTTCAGTGACTTGGCATTCACTGTGAATTGTGAAGTAGGGGTGACTCACATGCCGAGGAGACAGAAGTGGGTGCAGCAGCTAACAGAAAAGATTGGACAAAGCAGGTCAGCTCTCTAATTAGCCCCACTGTGTTTTCATTTGGTTTGAAGAAAGTGGCAGTCTGTACAAAAAGCACTTGTGTTCCCAAATACACCCACCATGGCTCTGGGTGTGATTTCAAAAGGCTTCTAGGGACCCCCCACGGGTGACTGAGCCAATCAGAAGGTGGGATTATCACACACACACA
Organism: Eretmochelys imbricata; assembly: GCF_965152235.1. Lineage (NCBI taxonomy): Eukaryota > Metazoa > Chordata > Testudines > Cheloniidae > Eretmochelys > Eretmochelys imbricata. Next base: position 33,467,176 of record NC_135577.1, on the reverse strand, counting down.
TGCACACTGAGAAAGACTGAAAAATCTCTTACGAAACTAGAATTCTGAGGGATGTACAGTTCATAAAAAAAGAAAGAGCTGAACAGCAGTGAGTCCTCCTGGGTCTGGGGCAAGTCTTTTCATTATTATATTTCTGCTGTCCTGAGTCAGAAGATGGCTCATCACTTTCATCACTCCTCCTGACCACAATCCCTGGCAGAGTTCACTGGAGTATTGGGCACTGTTGCAATCCTAGCTGGGTCTGACCTGTCAAGCTGCTTCTTTATTTTTGTGACTAACAAGGGACATTCTTCTACCACTACATTTTTTCCACTGTGGCATCGTGGGGGTAGGGGTGGGGGGAACAACTGCACAGGAAAGGAGAGTGAGGCAGTGACATGATGCCAATATTTTAACAAGGGGTTCCCACAAAAGTTCCCCCATTCATCTGTATCCCATGGGTGTGTGTGCTGCCGAGAGACTGAGGAATGTATTCATCTGCTTTCCTATTTCAACAGAAATACTTTCTCATAACCACAGCCCAGGGGAGAGACAGCACCACTTGGCAAACAAACTTGTATTAAGTCCTTTTGCTGGAATTGTTTACAGTTCATTCTGGAAAAAATATATTGGGACACATCCTAAGCTGGTGTAAATCATCATAGCTCTATTGAAGTCATTGCATTATTCTCGGCCTCCAAATGCTTGACTGGCTCCCTGTTAACTCCAGGCTTCAGTAGAAAATTCTCCTCGCCTTCTGATGTCCTTTCTTCCTCTTCTCCAGTGCATTCCTGACACATCCCAGATGCCACATTTCTCTCTGTCACCCCATTCTCTTCATAGCAGGCAGTAGAAACTTGTTCCACATTTTCCTCACCATCTTGATTAGCCCCACTTGATCTAACTGCCTAGTTCCCTTCAAATCCCATATCAAGAACCATCTCTTCCCCTGGATCTACAATTCCTGACCTTCTCTAATAAATCAAGTTGTAGGACTGGTTTCTCAGCTGATGTAAATCAACATAGCTACATTGATTTCAACACTGATTTACACCAGCTGAGGATATGGCCTGTGCCCCCTATGCCTTCCAACTTCCACATCCTCCATTATTCTCTCTAAGCTGTTCTTTACGTTTCTTCCTTCCTGCCAAAACAAAGCTCTCACTCTTCACTCACAACAGAATTTGATGCCCATTCCTTTTATTTGTTGTAATCCAGGCCTCGGCCTTTCTCTGTTATCGTTTCTCAGTGTGGCGGGAGGACTAAAGGAAAAATGGAGCAATAATAGGCCATAAAGGCCCTAACCCTCAGCAGCAGCAGACCAAACGGCGGGCCTGCCTAAAAGGAGACGCTGACAGGCAAGCAGGGGGGAGAGTGAAGGAGAGATTGGCTGCAACTTCTGGGACAGCAGGCTCTGCAGGGGAAGAGTCTGGACTGTGGGTAAGACCTAACCCAGAGGCCAAGGGTCTGAGCTCCTTTTGCTTTGCCCCTCCTTCTCACTGACAAGGGGGAGAAAGTGGATACTGGAAAGTGAGTTGGGAACTCTGAACTATTGAGATTGTGGGATCAATCCTCCACTGAGAGGGAAGCTGAGCACCATGACCTTGCCCCAAACTGAAGAGAGAACAGGGGGAGATGGGAAGTGGCCTGGGGGAGGCTGGTCTGTTGTACCAGCTAGAGGGGACTGAGATGTTCCTCACTCTGCCCACCCCCTCCGCGGGCCAGGATCTGGTGGAGAGGGAGGGTCTAGGTCTCCCTCCCCTTTTTCCTCTCTTCTGTGCCCAACTGGGGGAACCTGGGGAGCACCCAGGGACAGTACACTGTAAATCAGCTGTGAGGCCTTCAGATTGCATGGCAAAGCCAACTCTAGACTCTGCGAGGCTGTTGAACCATGGCCTGCCCACTAGACCTGCTGGGCCCAAGTGAGCCCCGCTAGATCCATGTTTGCCTCATTTTGTTTGTAAACGCTTTGGGGCAGGGGCCATGTTTTTATTACTTTAAATCTCTATTAAGGAACTTTATAAATATTAAATAATAATAAATTCACCCCATTGCATCTTAACAAAGGGGGACAGCACAGCTCTGTGTTATCTACTGAATACACACTATTGCATTTATATGTAGAGACTAATTGGTTGTGAATCATTTTGTCATCATTTGTTTGAAAGATGCTGTCTAAAAATAACTTCTATTGTAAAAGACAAATGGAAAACAGTAAATTCAGTTGGCCTTTTTAACTTAAAATGCATCAGTGTCTGGAACTGGAGCACAGGAAGGAACTGGAGAACACTGAGCAAAGGACCAATTAATAGTTAAACTCTTACCAATTGCCAAGACTGCCAAAATGGCTTTGGTGGGTTCAGTGTTGGCTCTACTATGAAGGCAGAATGAGCATTAAAGCTCTACAGCAACTATTAATAACACTGTTACTTAACCTCTCTGGAAATGCTGATGGCTGCTCTAAGTTACACTGTGTGCCAGCAACCCCAGAGGGCCAATACAGCAGCCAAGAATCTCTAGGGCAATCAGCCATGCCAGCCACATGGCTTTTCCCCTGGCTATGTCTGATTTCCTTGGCTGTGGCCCTATACAACTACAGGAAGTAGAATGGTGCAGTACCCACATCTCTGGCTTTATGCCACCAGAGTATCCCCCTAAACTGGGGTGATCCTTCCATGGCTGGCTACACTGGCTCTTTGCCTAGATTTGGCCAGCAATGGCAACTACACCATACATCAAGATCTGGTCCAAAGTTCAAGCACATTCTAATTATATAGTTCTCATAAGGTAACATGAGTTTCTATGTGATTTTAGTCTGTGAGTTTCTATGTGATTTTCTATGTGAGTTTCTATTATTTCCAATGGAGTTACCATATCGTATTCCATGAAATAACATGTCATTTTGCAGGAATCACGTAATTAACTTGTCTCACCACCATAGGAGTCACAACAATTAATTCGTTCACAATGAGAGCGACTCAGAGTCAGATTTCCAGACTTTGAAACCCCCGAATAAAGAGCACGGGCTTTAAAGTTAGCTTTATCTTTATTTACATGTTTAGAAATTCAACCACCCTTTCTTGGCAGAACTTTCCAAAGCAATAACAATATTCTCGCTTAGTCTATAGCTACAGCCCACATATGTTCTTTTTTTTGTTTTAAACTATCAAAGGTACTGTCATGTCTGAGCTACAGATCACGCACCAGGTGGTTCACATTTTACTCTTTGAGGACATTTGATTTACAGCTCACACGAGCCTGATTGCATGCTGCTTCTTTAATAATGTGTGAGATCTTCAAAGTAACCATCTGAAGGACACTGGGTCCCTGGTCACGCTCAAATCTTTTCTGGTCCCTTCTTAGCCTTTATTTGGTCTTGCACAGTCAAGGTGATTTCCAACTTGAACTCTCTCTGAAAGGCTTTGTAAAATTCAGTAGGTCCTGGGAAATGAACGAATAGGGCCAGAGTCTCCACGAGTATCTGGCACTTAGCGAACAATTGCATGTTGCAAGGCACTTTTTAAAAAATAGTTCATCTCAATCTTGCAAATCTAAGCTGCTTCTGAGAGTATTTATTTGCAAGAACCTTTTACATAAACAACGTGCAAAATAGACAAAATGATTGGATATTACCGTGTAATAGTCTCTTGTCATCATACTTTTCCAATCCTAAAACAAGGGAGCTGATTTCTCCTCTCACTTACAGTGGTGTAAAATTGCAGTGACTCCATTAACTTCAGTGGAATGAGTCCTGATTTATGCCCTTGAAAGTGAGAGGAGAGACAGGCCCAGGATGCATAATCACGTTATCTGTCTTGGAATCTCAGGGAAGCAGCTTATTAGCAGAGCAAATAATTCACAGTGAATAATTTCCTTGACAAATATAACCTTTTTTTCTCCTAGCACAATGTCCACAAAAAGATCACGATTTCCTTGAATTTGTTCAGTATTCAAATTTACTGGACAATTTTTTTCTTCTGTGGATGCATCTTGGACAGCTCACAGTGAGTATTTGCAATTTGAGCTGTGTTGGTTACTTGTGTTTGGCCACGTAAGTTATATGATACTGTTTCTACCACTGATTATAAGAATTACATTCATTCAATTAGGGAGAGGACTTACGGGAGCCACTCAGGCAGAGGTACCAGATGAGCAGGATTAGGGTGGTTTAGAAAATGCCATATTTTTCATTCCAGAGTCACACAGGCTTTCCCAAGGCATTATTCCAAGGGAAATTAGCCCACGGTGAAATTTAAATTTATCATGTCACCTTTACACAAAATAATTGCATGTGTGTGTGAAAGGCCCAAGTTGTGAAAGTTACAATTAGATCACTGTCTAGATCACATTAATTGTCCCTGTGTAATGACCCTGGCAACACTGTCCCAAATGGCATCCTGTGCCATGTAAAATATACCTACTCTAGTGCATTTACAGGTCTCTAATGTTCCGTCATCACTGCAATCTTTGACACAAAGTGATTGTGTAGGCATGCTTAATCCTATTTGCAAAGCATGCTGTCACACTGGAGTCTGACTCATTTAATTGTCTCTGTGCCAAGACTCTGACAAAGGTGTCACAAAATGTCATATTCCACTGAAAATACAGCAAGTGAAAATACTCGTGTGTGCAAGCTTAAAATTCATGTTCCACAAGCATTTGTGCAAGTAAAATTTGATTGCTCAAATGTTCATGGAAGGTGAACACAAAGTAGGTGTAAGCGGGGCTACAGCAACTTTCTTAAATGAATACTTGGAGGTATTTACCCAATAATCAGGGTGAATGATTCAGCTAATAATATGTTAGATCTATCAGATTTTACAGAGATGGTCATGTTTTCATTTGCATTTCTATCAATGGTTAATGGGGAGAGTCAAGAAAGTAATTTACTAAAAGAAAAGCTGCAAAAAGACATCTTGTTCTCAATAAAGTACATTCACAATTTAAGCGAACACTTGCTGCAGTGTCCTTCATAATTGACATGATCTGCTGGCTTCATGTCCAGGTTCTTCCACAAACCCACTCGGGGGGGGGACAAAGATATTCTAAAAAGTGCACAACCTAATAAGATATGAACTCACAACTTCTCAACAATAATGGCCTTATCTACCAGCCTACACAGAGTCCAGATCCTCCACTAGTGTAAATTGGGGTAACTCCAGTGAAATCAATGAAGCCACACTGAGTTACACCAGTTGAGGATATGGCCCAGGGACTTTAGTTGAGAATAAATTTAATCTTTTAATATATATTCAATTCTACACTAGAGGGAATCCTGTTAATGTAATATACTGATAATGCCAAAGAAAAGCAAACTATAGATATGTGTGTATATATGTGTGTGTGTATATCTATATCTATATATAAAAAACCAAATCTGTCTCCTAGTTCGTACATTGATCTTGATGAATAAAAAATAGCCCTGAGGGAGAATCCACCATGACCCTTGGCAACTTGTTCCAATAGTTAATTACCCTCACTGTTAAAAATTTGACTTATTTCCAGTGTGACTTTGTCTAGCTTCAGCTTCCAGCCACTGGATCATGTTATGCCTTTCTCTGCTAGCTTGAAGAGCCACAGCATCACATCGGGGAACTCCACTGAGCACATTTAGGGAAGGCTCCTATAGATCCTTAACAGAGGTATATTTACCCTCAACTGACTAATGGGAGCATGAAATCCTGACCCCACTGAGGTCAATAGGAATGTTGCCATTCAGTGGGCCAGGATTTCACTCTTGGTATTTGCACCAGTGACACAGCCTGAAGCTATCAGGTTATGAGATTTGATTTTCAAAAAGTTCAGATCACCAAGTGAGAAAGAGGCAAGCACCTGTTACTTTCCATAACTGTGTCTACTGGGAGGTGCGGGCAGTGATTAAAGAGGGCCCCTGCAGCACTCTCTCTGGAGATCAAGGGTGGGAAGATCTCATGACTTAGTTTATTATTGTTTGGCTTTTGCTAAAGTAGTAACCCAAGCCCTGAATCTTTCATTCACTCAACTTGCAGGCAAATTACTTCAGCCTGGACCTTGTGACTGGATGTCCCAGCAATCCAAAGGCATGGCGGCCATCTGAGAAGCAAACTTCTTTCCATGCTTTAGAACGTCTCCTGTAAGTTAAAAACACAGCTACGTAGATTTTTGTTTTCTAAATAAGTTTCAGCCCAGAGCACATTTTAAACTTCCCTAGAAACCCCTAAAACGAACCACCTAACAGAGGTGGCTAACGTGACCTAACTTCTACAGCATGAGTGGCTCAGCTATTAAACATATGCCAAAAAAATACATTAAGCGAGATAATTGGGAAGAAGAGGAACACTTCCTTGTTCTTGTCATGTGTTGTTTGTGCGCAGATAGCTCAGCTCTGTGGGTGTCAGTCAGGGGGAGAAAGATTTGGGAATTTTGTGCAGTCTTGTACAGTTGATAAATCTGCACCTTGCACAGCATGAAGAGGCGGAAGTATCTATATCCTGGTAAATCATTCTGCTCGGGAGTTAAATAGATTGACTCTCCCGTCATCCCAGGAATTTTAAAGGGCTTTTCTCTTTTTATTATCCAATTAACTATATATGTTAATAAGAAATTTTCTTTCTTATAAAATGGCAATTTTCCTTCCGTGTCTGCAGCGATATAAATAGACCGTTTCACGTATAATTTCGGTGTCCTGGGACTGATTTGTGAATATATATTGCTGCTTGAAAAGATTATAATTTACAGGTGATTGTTTGGAGGACTTCAAATTACCACCACTCATATATATGGATATATAAATAAAGAATGAAGCTTCTCAGGAGATTCTGCATAAACAATTTCTTTGTGAAGAAAAAGGATTCTCAATAAAAAACAACAGTATTTTATCTTTTGTCTATATTGCTGCATAAAGTATTGATAGATTATTTCAGTCCTTCATTTCTATTTCAGCATTTCTGGATCATTTCCTCTAACATTTTATCTTTTTTTTTTTCTTCCTTCATATAAATCGTCATGCATTTCAGTCTCCATAGAATCCAGGAAATTTGCAGTGTAAAGGCAGAAGGTATCCTGGTTTTGTACAGTTTACTTCATGACTCCCAGCTGTAAAGGGAATATGAATGGGAAGGATCAGTGGAGGACTTTGGATACCTCAATGAAATATCATCTGAATTCACAAGTACTGGTAATTTATTAAGGGAGGAGAGAAAAGATTTTTCAAAAGTGACTTGTGGGTGCCTGCTTGAAGCAACTTCAAAGGGGCCTGCTTTTCAGAAAGTGCTGAGCTCCCACCACCTGAAATCAGGCCTCTTCAAAGTTTCTCAAGATGGGCACCCAAAATCACTATTGGCTTATGAAAATCACACACACAAGGCACAATTTCATTCCTTTTTAACTCTTGTATACTGAGCACATGCATTGCCCCACATAAACAGAATGTCTCAATTGTTCCATGAGTCTGTTACTTTCAAAGATATTAAAATGTAAAGTTAGTTTACTTAATTGTATGTTACTTAAAAGCAGATCATTTGCTACTAATTAACTCTCTCGCCCACAAGCAAAAATATTATTTCCAATCCTTTCATTGATGTTGAAAGTTAATCTATCTTGAGCTACAAGGTGGAATTTTCCACACGATTAAGTGATTTAAAAATTAGCACCATTTGTGCGGAGGAGAAAGGATTCCTCTTTAAAAGGAATATTTTAATTGATATTAGTTGATCCATACTCCATTGATAAAATGTTGTCCAATAAAAGCATTCCCTTGGAGTCCAGAGTGGATTTACTGCCTTTATTGCCTGCACAATCTCTTGTGAGACAGAGAGAAATTCTGAGATTGCTGCTTTACCTGGCAGAGGTGAGAGAGGGAGAAAGCTGCATGTGCTATTGTATATCACTGATCTCCTGGTCTCCAAATAATAATTCAGATTCATAGAGATCTGTAAAAGTCAGTGGTTTATTACTGTCTTGTATCTCTGTATTAACCATCTCATTATAATCCCAAATAGAATACAAATATAACAGTATCCAGTTGCTTTCGCTAGCATTTTTCCCATCTTGCCTTATAAATATTAGCTCTACATAAAGTGAATGAGTGTACAGTTTCCAAATTCTTGAGCAGGAGACATTTATAAAAGATGTATATCTCTTGCTTGGTGGAGGGGGTATATAGAGATACATATTTCTCTAAATGATACATCTTTGCTCCTACAATTTATCTATTGACACAACTGATGAGAAGATGCTGCTGACTCACCTACAAGGTCAAGGAAGAGAGGAAGGAATTGCATTAATCTCTTTTTGTTTTTGCTCATTGCTCTTGGCTAGATCCCAAAGGTTCAGGGTGGGCAGCTGAATCTCCTCCACAAAATAGTCATCTGTGCTCTGGGATCCATCCTCTCTCCACCTCCTTTCCATCAGAGCACTAGGGGAGCTGGGGATACATACTACTGGCTTCAGTGCCACCCAGCTCTATATCTCACTCTTATGAAATATGGACAGCTCTGTTACCGAAATGTCCCAGTGCCTGAGATAGAGAAAGATGAGAATGGAAATTAGTTGCTTCAAGTTCAACCTAAGGGGAAAGAAAAGGGATGGTGGTCAGATGGGGAAGTATTCTGAGAAACTCTTTGCAGCTTTGACCTCACTTTCTGCCGAGGGTGTCTGCCATTTGCCTGTCAACGCGGTTCACAGTTTCATCTTCGGGGTGTTCGAGTTTAAATCTAGAAGGGACCACTGGTCATCTAGTCTGATCTCCTGTATATTACAGGCCATCAGCACCACCCAGCACACTAAATCCAACAATGGAAATGACAATAAAGTAAACGGGACTCACAGTTGACTAGACTATCATGTGCCTTCTACTGAACTTATTCCTGCTCCTGGTTATTCAAGTAGCAGGGGTAGGTGGAAATGCAGCTTTCTATTTCCAACTAGCCAAGGGAATAGATCACTTCTCTTCAGGTGCCACAGTGGCACTTGCCTGTATGGACTCCAGACTGAGCTACTCTACCTGGGTTTGCCAAGGAAAGTTATGAGGAAGTTCCCAGTGGGCCAAAGTACAGCAATCTATGTGCTAGGCAACAGATGGATGAGCAGAACAGATCATAGCACAATCTCCCCATCTAGATATACATCCTTTTCAAGGTCCTGGTGCCCTGGTTAAAGCCTTCAGTGGGTGAGGGCCTATCTCTCCCATGACAGCAGCAGTGGGGATGCTATGGCTGATGGAGTCTAGTATGAAACTCTCATGTGCTGGGTGTTCTGTATTAACTGTGGAAGGTCCTACTGCCAGAGATCTTCATGAGTCCAAGTCTTAATGATCTTCAGAGTACAATTCATGACACTGCTTTTTGCTTAAGCCTTACTTTAGTCATGAAAAATGCAGAACAGCCAGCAGCATCCCTCCTGGAGACACAACAGAAATGCCAAGGGGAACAGTGAAAGCAATGAAAAGATTAATGTTAAGGCCCTTTCAAATAGAAATTTTGCTTTTAATTTATGCATGTGGTGCAGGTGATGCTGTACTAATGGGTGATATAAAAGAAAGAGCTTGATGAGGTTATGTTAGATAAAACAAAATGCACAATGTATAGTTATTATTTATTTGTATAATAGTAGAAGCTAGAGGTCCCAGCTGCATTCAGGGCTTCTTTATGCTAGGTTGCATACATACACAAAGTAAGAAATAATCCCTGTCTTAAATAGCTTATACTCTAAATAGACACGTGGTAGAAGGAGAAGTGAGAGGTGACATGCCCCAGGTCACCCATCAGATCAGCGGCAGGGAGGAACAGAACTCAAGTATCCTGACTTGCAATCAATGGGCTTGCTGCTAAATTATGCAGCCTTTCCATGGCTTCTAGTTTCAGGTTTAAATGGATTAAAGCAGATAAAACCCCATCAGATATTTAATAGGCTTCACAAGACATCCATAGTTCATCATTTGATGGGACTGAAAATAATTTGCAGAGGAGGCCAGTGGACCTTAAATTTCTGCCAGGCTCATGAGATCCCATTCCCAGAAGCATGAGGCATCAGTTGGACCAAGTCCTGTCAGTATAATTATACAATTCATGACAAATACATTTTGAACCCTAATGAAGAGTTTTTACTCGTGAAAATGAACCACAAGTTGCCTAAAATAAATACCTCAAATCAGAACAAAATATAAACCACTTAATGTAAATCAACACAGCACTATTGGAGCTACACTAATTTACATCAGTTCAGGAACTGGCCCCTAAAGTTAGATCTCTACAGTATACAGCCCAGCTATATGACTTGTAAGGACAATCCTGTTTACGCCATTCAGGCAACCGACATTCAAGTTACTGTGGATACTCATTGTTATCCTACATGTTGTTTGCAACTGATGTCAGCAGTATTTCCCTGTATTTTATTAAATGAATCCCTTTTCCTGTCCCTTTTGCTTTCATTAGAAAAGACAGAGCTAATTATTTAACCTCTCCAAAGTACTTCAATGAGCTATTTCAAATCTGACGCAACCCTTAAAAATGGTTTAAACTATTCATTTTCCCTCAATGAAATGTGCTGCAGTTCCCTTCTCATTAATGCTAATTACCAGACAATTCATGTTTGAGCAGGAGCTTTGTTCCTCATCCCCCTTCTACCTATCCACTCAATGTTTGTATCATTGCAATCTGATGCCGTGGTAATTACTGTAATATTACAGGCACAGAATAATGACTCTACTCCATGAAATGGTGAAGAGAGGAGGTAGATGGTAAAAGGAAAGGTCTTGTTTGAATAATGATACCTATATTTGAAAATAAGAAAGAAAAATGTTGATATTGAAATTACAGGAAACATGAATATAGTTCTCTATATAAATATTAGGTTGAGGTGTGCTCGTTTGGCAAAGATCCTTTATCTAGGAATATCAAATGAAAGATGGGGAGAAAAATTGACACACTAATTGTTTAGTTTCCCATGTAATATTGAGCACTCTCCTTTTTTTCCAGCCATTACTTTTCATTTAAAGGGATACATCAGATCAATAATTCTCAGGCTGTTTTGGCAACTGTACCAATCTCCTACACTAAGAGCAAGGGATGTGCGACCAATAATTTAACAAGGAGTTCCTACAAAAATTCTTCCCCTTACTGTGTTATAAACAGGTCAGCATGTCAAAACGGGGAGCAAGCTCTTATTTTTCCATATTGCTTTTCCATTTACTGCTCCTACCCATTACCCAGGAAAAGACAAGCAGAGACTTTGTGGCTTTGTTCAGACGTTACTGTAGGGGTAATAATTAGATGCATGGCTATTGTTATTTGTATTACTTTAACACCTAAATCATGCTTGATCAACTTGTGGCCTGTTGCCTTTCATTGCTCATTTTTAATGTCTGGTTGAAATTTCCCGGGAGGATCCACACTAGAATTTTCACCAGGATTTGAAAACAGCCGAAGAAGTGACCGACCAGAAGAGGCAAGAGGCACTGGGCCTGGTGTATTAGCTAGAGCAGAGCTTTGGGCTTTTTAGTCAGGGCTGGCTGCTGCCCATTGAGTGCAGCCATGCTCAACAGAACTGGAAGTAATTTTAATATTTTAAGGTGCTCTAAGAAAGCGAGGACACTGCCATAGTGTTCTTTTGTATACCCTGCTCCTGAAACAGGCAGGAAAGCCATATGAGCCAAGAAGGTGTGTGGTGGGAGGGAAGTTATCATGGCTTTACCAAGCTAGGGAGAGGAGGACAAGTTTTCCTTATGCTATTAGGCCCTGCACAGTGGCACCAGAAAGGTTTTGAGTGGCTAAAACCCTATAGCCTCACCCCAAACTTCCTTAGCAAAGAAAGGCATAGTCCAGAAGTGTACAATGCAGGACTGATAGAATGAGGCAGATTAGAAATTAAAAAGTAAAACCCATAACTCCACTGAATACAAGCTGACTTGTCTTTCTGTATATGAGGAACAGTGGATCTCACATATGAGAAGACAAAGATACAGCACTTCCTATTGCAACAGAGTTACCTCCCTGGCTGGAACAGTGAGTGCTCCTTAGTATCTGTGGTACTGGGGACTGTGCCTTTTAAGGCCAAGCTCCCCAGAAAGAGGGTCTGAGCAGGGCACTGTGAAGCTCTTGGTGCTATGCTCAGCCAGTTAGAACTGAGGCACTGAACGAAGCAGCCCTCTGGCAGTATCCTTGGCAGAGACCGCCCATAAAGGGCATGGCTCCTCCCAGAGAGCAGGACCCCTGCTCAGCAACCAGGGCTGAGAGGAGGTTCATGGGCATGTCTGTTGTTCTTTCGGGGGGGGGGAGGGGGAGAAAAATCTTAGCAGTATTGTCAAACCCAAATCATGAGTTAGGTCTCCAAAAATCATGAGATTGGTTTCAAAACCATGAGGTTTAAAAACAAAAACAAAAAAACAAACCTGGGCGGGTTTTCTGTTTATCTTCGGGTGTTAGGGGCGTTCAGCTTCACATTTTCAAGCTTTTGTTCCACCACCATAAGAGCTAGAAATTTAGTGTATTTTTTTTTTAACAAACCTGAGATTCTCACATAAACACATGACTCCAGGTGCCAGAGCCTTCAGAAAAATCCCGAGTAGCCTGAGACTCGTGTTCAACTCAGTTGGCAACACAGCATCAGCTACCACCAATATCAGCAACAGGAGAGGCGATACTTCTGTACCCTCTTCCACTCTAATCACTGTGTCATTACACCAAGGATTCCTGCATAAGACAGCTCAGCAGTAAGTAGACTGTTAGGTCATACAACAATATACAGACAATATGTGCAGAAGGATGCTACTTGGACTGGTTTTTAAAAAAATGAAAAAGACTGCCACCTCTTCCTCCCACAACTGGAGAGGAAGGAGGAGCACAGAGCAACTTGAGGCTGCACAGGGCAGCAGCGGCCCTCAAAAAACTCAGCCTTCCTTCTCATCTCCTGCCACTGGTCGGTTAGCTGAGAGGATGGGCAGGAGGCTGCACTGCTGCTGCCTCTAGGGGCCAGTCTGTCATCCTGCAGTGCAGCCCGGATGCTCCCTTTGAGTCTATTCCCTGGAACTAGTTTCATTTCCTCTAGAGCTGGTCAAGCATTTTCTGGGGGAACGTTTCTGCTTTTGGGAAATGCTGTTTTTCTGAAACTGAAACGTTCTGTGGAAACAGCTAGTATTGTACCCTTTCAGGCTTTTCACAATAGAACAGTTTGGTTTTTCCTCTCCAAAAATGAATCTTTCTTTCCATTTTTTAACATTTCATATATTATACATTTAAATGTCAAAATCAGACAAACATACTGACTGACCCCAAACTTGCCCTTGAATGTGATTTTGCAGGGTATTTCAAAGGTGTGGTTTTTTTTCTTTTCACTCTGGTTTAGAACAGAAAAAAAAATTAATCTGCAGAATTTCCCACAAAATGGAAAATCCAGTTCCCACCCAGCTCCAGTTTCCTTCCCTGCCTGGACCCCTAGCCTAACTAGTGTCTGCTTGGAGCTGCTGGGGTTGGGAGGGGCTGTGGCTGGCTTCCTCCTACTGCTCCTCAGCACCAGCTTCAACCTCTCCTCCTTCCCAAGTTAAGAAAGGAAAAGATGGGGTGACAGTGGGGTTTTGGATGGTGACCTTGGGAAAGAGGTGGGGACAAGGAAAGTGTATGGAGTGGGCCTTGGAGAGGAAGCTTTGGATGGGAGGGAGGATGCTGGTGAGACAAGGGTGGCATTGGAGCATGGGAGACAGTAGAGTTTGGGGGGACATCAGCAAAGGGGGCAGCCGGAGCGAGGGTGGTACATAATATGCATTTGAGTTTTAGATGTGGTTACTCAAAGTCCGAGAGCTGCAGGGTTTAATAATACAAAATAAATGTTAAACTATTATTATTGGTATTATAGAAATGTAGGGCTGGAAGGGACTGTGAAAGGTCATTAAGTCCAACCCTCTATGCTGAGGCAGGACCAAGTAAACCTAGAGCATTCATGAAAGGTGTTTGTCTAGCCTGTTCTTAAAAACCTCCAATGATGGGGATTCCACAACCTCCCTGGGAAGCCTATTCCAGAACTTAACTATCCTTATAATTAGAAAGTTTTTTCCTAATATCTAACTTATTGCAGTTTAAACCCATTGCTTTTTGTCTTACCTTCAGTGGCTACAGAGACAACTGATCACTGTCCTCTTCATAAAAGCTCCTAACGTATTTGAAGAACTGTTATCAGATTCCCCCTTCCGTCTTCTTTCCTCAAGGTTACACAGGCCCAGTTTTGTAACCTTTCCTCAGAAATCAGGTTTCTAAACCTTTTATCATTTTTGTTGCTCTTCTCTGGCCCCTCTCCAATTTGTCCACATCATTCCTAAAGTGTGGCACCTAAAATTGGACCTAGTACACTGGCTGAGGCCTCACCAGTAGAGCAGGGTAATTACTTTCTGTGTCATACATACAACACTCCTATTAATACACACCAGAATGACGATAGCCTTTTTCACAACTGCATCAAATTGTTGACACATATTTGTGATCCACTATAACCCCCACATCCTTTCCAGCAGTCTTACCACCTTCCCAGTTATTCCTCATTCTATAGTTGTGCATTTGATTTTTCCTTCCTACGTGAACTACTTTGTATTTGTCTGTATTGAATTTCATCTTGTTGGTTTCAGACCAATTCTCCAGTTTGTCAAAATCATTTTGAATTCTAATCCTGTCCTCCAAAGTGCTTGCAATCCCTCCTAGCTTGGTGTCATCCACAAATTTTATAAGCATACTCTCCACTCCATTAGCCAAGTCATTAATGAAAATACTGAATAGTACTAGACCCAGGACTGACCCCTACGGCATCCCATTACATACGCCCTACCAGCAAACCATTGAAAACTACTCTTTGAGTGCTGTCTTTCAACCAGTTGTGCACCCACCTGGTAGTAATTTAATTTGAAAGACTTTTCCCTAGTATACTTCTGAGACTGTCATGCAAGACTATGTCAAATGCCTCACTAAAAGCAAGACATATCATATCTATTGCTTCCCTCTTGTCCACTAGGTCAATAACCCCATCAAAGAAGTAAATTAGGTTACTTTGGCGTGATTCATTCTTGACAAATCTATGCTGGCTATTCTTTATAAATCCATTATCCCTTAGGTACTTACAAGTTGATTGTTCTTTAATTTGTTCCAATATCTTTCCAGGTATTGAATTTAGGCTGACTGAGCTATAATTCCCTGGGTCGTCTTTGTTCCCCTTTTTAAAGATATTGTTTGCCATTCTCCTGGGACCCCTGGGACCTCCATTCTCCATGAGTTCTCAGATAATTGCCAACAGTTCCAAGATTGCTTCAGCTAGTTCTTTAAGTACTAGGCTGTATATCGTCAGGCCCTGCCAACTTGAAAATCTCTAACTTATCTAAATATTCTTTAACGTGTACTTTCTCTATTCTGCTTGTGTTCCTTCGTCCTTGTTATTATTAATTGTGTTGAGTATCTAGCCACCATTAACCTTTTTAGTGAAGAGTGATGCAAAAGAAGCATTAAACAGCTGAGCCTTCTTGTCATCAGTTATTAGCTCTTCTTCCCTACACTTTTCTTCGTCTTTCTCTTGCTTTCATTGTATTTCAAAAAACCCTCTTCTTATTGACTTTTCTGTCCCTGGCCAGGTGTAACTCATTTTGTGCCTTATCCTTTCTGATTTTTTTTTTTTGCCTACATGCTTGTGCTATTCTTTTGAACTCCTCCTTAGCGATTTGTCCATATTTCTATTTTGTGTAGGATTTCTTTTTGATTCTCAGGTCATTTAAGTGTTCCTGATGGAGCCATACTGGCTTCTTACTATTTTTCCTATCTTTCCTTCTCACTGAGATATTCGACAGTTGTGTGTTTCATTATTGTCCCTTTGAGAAACTGACAGCTCTCATGAACTCCTTTATCCCTTACATTTTTCATCCCATGGGACCTTACCTACCAGTTCTCTGAGTTTGTTAAAGTCTGCTTTTTTGAAGTCCATTGTCCTTATTCTGCTGCTTTCACTCCTTCCTTTTCTTAGAATCATTAAATCTATGATTCAGTGTCACTTTCACCCAAATTGCCTTCCACCTTTAGATTCACAGCCAATTCCTCACTTTTGGTCAGAATCAAGTCTAAATTGGCTGTGCCCTTAGTTACTTCCTTCACTTCCTGAAACAAAACGTTGTCCCCAATACATTCCAAAAACTTATTGAACTTTTTGTGTTTTGCTTTATTGCTTTTCCAAGAGACGTCTGAAGTAGTTAAAGTCTCCCATTATTAGTAGGTCTGGTGTTTTGGATATTTCTTTTATTTGTTCTAGAACATACCTCAGCCACCTCCTCTTCCTGATTTGATGGACCTGTACCATGACATCACCCTATTTCCCCCCGTTTTATCTTTACCCAGAGACTCTGAACTGGTCTGCCTCTCACCTCCTTCTGGAGCTCAGAACAAATATTTTTAATGTATAAAGTGACACCACCTTCCTTTTTTCCCTGCCTGTCCTTCCTGAACAAGCTATACCCCTCTAAACCAATATTCCAGTCCTGAGATTTATCCCAAGTCTTTCTGATGCCAATTGTCATAATTTAAATTATGTACTACATTTTCTACTTCTTCCTGTTTATTCTCCATACTCTTTGCATTTGTATATAACCATCTAAGATGCTGAACAGATTCCCCAACTAATTTCCCTCTTGTTGCGTCTATGATCCTATTGTAATTTTCCATGTGCCCCTCAATGTCTAGCCCTTTTTTTATGCTTCCCTGTGGGCTTTTGTCATCCAGTCGTTTTGGACCTAGTTTAAAGCTCTCCTCAGTAGGTTGGCAAATTGGTGTCCAAAGATGCTCTTTCTCGTCTTGGTCAGGTAGCTCCCTTGTCTCCCCAGCAGCCCTTCATCTCAGAACAGCATCCAATGGTCATGGAAGCCAAAGCCCTCCCATCGACACCATCTGTGCAGGCATGCGTTCATCTCCAAGTGCACAGGGCCCTGCTTGGCCCCTTCCCCTCAACCAAGAGGATGGACAAGAACACAACCTGGCTCCTTCACCCTTGTTCCCAGAGCCCTTTATTATTTTATTTTTATTATGTATTAACATTTTCTTCCAGCAACAGAAACAGCTTTTGGTAACTGGGCCGCAATTTTTCAATGATTTATCTAATTTTTTATGTTCATTGTCATCTGGATAGTTGTATAGGAAAACAGGCTGATCTTGGTTTTAAGTTGCCTTAAACAAAGTAACTAAGGAAATATATGCAGAACATAATTTTTAATTAGAATGTTATCTGGAGAGAATTGTGTATTCTGTACCACTCCATCACCTTGTACTCTGGATACTCTGAATATCCTAGCAGAACAACAGTCATCTTAAATCAAAGCCAAGGGCAGATTATCTGAGGAAGGCATTTAATGTTTCCTTTAAAGATTATGAGTTATCAGCAAATTGGGGCATGTATATATAGAGTTCCCCTTGAGTTTCACAATATAAGTAAACTGGCATATATAGATCTTATGCAAGCTGGTATTAAGGGGCATATCATTTTACACAGTGGGCAACACTTGAAATATCTTTTAGCTCCACACCCGAGGATTTTTTATACATCACACTGAAATAAATGCAGTGTGACTTGGTTTAGAAAAGGAAAAACAATTGTGTTTATTTCATTCATGTGGATCTCTTGGAATATGCAGACTTACATCTAGCTAACAACATTGGGTAAGAATTTGCTTCCCAACATCCAGCCCTAGTAACTGTGCTAGACGTTGAAGGGGCTTAGAACAAGCCTAAATGCTGGCCTGGCTTACCTGGCCCTAGTGCCTTCACCTTCCTCCTCCCCCAGGGGAAGAAAAAGCAGAGGATCTGCATAGCAGTAGAACTGTCACTTCCACCTCCTGCGTGTCTACCTCCAGCCTCCCCTAGATGTACCAACACAGGGAGCCCCTGAGGAACTGAATCCCAAGACTCACAGGAAGCACATCCCTCTGCATAACCTTTTTGCATTTTGCATAGCAGAAATGCTCAGATTCTGCAGCTAGAAAGCCCTCCTTACCTTTTGGAGGAAGGGACAGGTTTTGTCCCTTGGAGTGCACACTCCCTATTTGGTTCCCTTCCCCAGCCACCTGCCATCTATCAGATTCTGCAGCTGGATCAGCAATTTGTTTTTATTATAATTTATATGACAGTAGCCCCCAAGCTGTGCTCAGCACAGTGGAGGCATATATGGAGACATAATCTTTGTTCTGAACTTATATTTAAGTTGCATTTTGTCCTGAACTCATTTTTAAGTTGCATTTTGTGAAATTTGATGCTGGTAGCAGGCAGCAGATTAGAAGTTCTTCAGTCTCCAGGGCTACCATTTTTCCGCAGAACATGGGCAGCAACAGCATGATTCCCCAATCCCTGATCCTGTCTACAGGGGCCATCTCTAGAGGGTAGTTCAGTCTCGATGCCCAGTAAGCCCTTGCTATAGTTGGACAACAAGAGTTGGAGTGCCTACTGAGGCTCTCAATGCCAAAGGCTCTTGTGATGGGGACACTTGTCCTCTAGCAACTGGCTAAGACCAGGAGCCAAAAGATGGTGACACTGTTTGTTCAGTAGGAGAGAAGGGCTTGATGCAAAAATTACTGGGTGAAATTCTATGGCCTGTGTTATGCAGATGGCTGTGAAGATCACAATGGCCTCTGGCCTGAAAATCTATGAATCTATGATGCTGTTTTGCATAATTTTGAATTGCCCCTGGACTCAAATTAGTACATAAGCTGCATCAAACCTCTCTGGATCATGGCGGTGTTGCCGCCAAGGGGATTCCACAAAATCTGTCCCTGTGGGAAAGCTCACAGTCAAAAAGGTGAGAAGAGGTGAGCAAGTGAAATAAGGTATGTATTTGTTTCCCAGGTAAAATACATGATTTGTCATAAAAATAATCAAGGAGGGAGGCAACATCACTTGGCAAGAAAATGTCTGTGAAATGCATATGCTGTAAATGTGAATAGTTTGTTCCTAAAAGCTTTACTGCTATATTGCGAGAATACCTCAGTATGCAGCTGAAGATGCTGACCAGGCATGGGGGGGCAGCGATCTAAAAGGGAGTTTGCTTCAGGAAAGCTTGTAGAAAAACTGCTGGTTGGTACAGTCCGGTCCATTCCAACGGCAAAATATTGGCAGTGCCCATCTGGGTTTTCTGAGCCCCAGGGATAAGTCAGCTCTGGCTGGGGTGACTTAGAATCCAGAGAGGGACAAGTTCCGTCAGAGGCAAGGAAATCTCCCCAAATCCTTTTAGCCAAGAGCTCCTTCCAGCAGGCACATCAGTGCTTTGGATGCCGCCGAACTATTCCTGCCAAAGCTGACTTGTCCTTGCCTTTAGAATGGACCAGACTGCAAAAAGTGAAAGGCGTTTACCAAAAGTTCCCAGAAAAAGAAAGCCACTCTTTTTCAAACGGATGCATTAAATACTTCACTACAGCATAAACATTTCTCAGGGACAAAGTATAAACATTTCCAGTGGCGTCCCCTTAGTAGTATTAAGTTTGTTAGCCCAGTGGTTCTGCCTCCCTCCCCCATTATGGCTGGGTGAAATGGAAAAATTAATGAACTGATTCCCTGCAGTCTCTCCTCCCAAGTCTTGTCGTGTGTACACCCGAGGGGTTTCATGGGCAAAAGGCCGGCGAGAAATTCTTGGGGGGGCCAGGGCTAAAATATTAGCAGGACAGCACTGCAACTGCCACTCTCATGTTCTGCCCCTGAGTCACTCTGACCTTTTGCACCACAGAGGCTTGGGAGACGGGGTTGGTTTTACTTTAACGAGGTGGGCACAAATGTAACGATTACCACGTGCAAGAACTTGGTCTGATTGACTCAGCAGCAAAGCTTGATCCCTGCAGTGCAGCAAAGTTCTGCCTAATATCGCTTCGCCTTTCTAGTGGGCCTATCACGGTCGTGCCTGGGCACCAGATATCAGATGCTGAATTTTTTGAGCTTTTCCCAGCACCAAGCGCTGCTGTTCTTCATCTGAAACAGCACATGGAGCAAACTTCTCCTTTACATGCTCTCGGGGCGTTTTAGTTATTTAGCTTTATTCCCACACCCTCCATTTTAGGAGAAAAGTAGCATGCTCCTTTTCCAGTGTGGCTGCTTCCTCCTCACTCTCCTATTCTGGCTGTGATCTCTCTGTAGGATAACTACTGCTATAACGAAAGGGAGGACTAATGGCACCTTAAAGACTAACCAATTTATTTGAGCATAAGCTTTCGTGAGCTACAGCTCACTTCATCGGATGCATTCTGATGATGTGAGCTGTAGCTCACGAAAGTTTATGCTCAAATAAATTGGTTAGTCTCTAAGGTGCCACAAGTACTCCTTTTCTTTTTGCAACTACAGACTAACACGGCTGCTACTCTGAATACTGCTATAATGCCTTCTTTTAGTTTTACAGGTCACAATTATTATTCTGCTAAATCATTTGAGTCCTGCATTCTACTTAACTTCCTCCTTTTCAAGAGAAGGACTAATGTAATGTTGATGAGTGCAGTGCAAATTCCTAGGCAGATTAGATTAAGATATGTGAAATTTTAAGGTGTCATAAAAAACAAAACAGGAAAAAACCCACTTGTCTAGTTTCAGGCTTGTTACAAACCTGCACCCAGTTACAAGCAAACTGGGGCGGTTAATGTTGTTTTTCATTGAACTCCAATTTTCACGTCACTTTCATGCTAAACCAGATGAAACTTGATGCTTCTGGGCTTCATTTAAGCCTGAAATGGTTTGTGTTTAAGAGAGTGAGAGGGAGTTGTGAATCCTTCAGGAACTGGAACCAAAGAACCGTTTTGCACTCTGACCAAAGCTACCGAGTTTCCCCTAACTCTGGTTACTATAGCAGTTGGAGTCAAAAACAGTGTGTCAGTCAGAAGGCATAAGGGGAGTTTGGGTCATAGAGACACTGAGACTGTATGTTGGGAGTGGGAAAGGAGGCTGGCAAGGCTCACTTGGACACGGTAAACCCCACCCCAGTTATACTCTTTGTTATAAAGGCTGCTGGCAGGCCAAATTTTGCTTACTCAGGCAAAACACAGTGAAGTCAAGATAGAAAGAGCTCTGGGAGCAGAAGTTCACTCTTGGGCCTTTTGACACCATACGTGTGATCTTTCAGCAGAGGAAGAAGGAATTGTCCGGTGATAGGTGAGTATTTCAGATTTGCATCTGCACTGATAATGTTCTTCCTCTCTCTGATAATGTGAACCACACGAGTAAAAATTGCTTTAACGATTTTCTTAAGGCACTTAAAATTTAGAAAAAGGTGTAGCAGTCTGAGCACCAGGCATTTCAGTGGTCTAATCCTGGTTCTGATACTTAATCCCTTAGTGGCTTTGGGCAAGTCACTTAACTTTTCTTACTGTTTCCCTGTCAGTAAAGTAGGGATAAGAATATTTGCTCATAGGGGTATTGGAAGTAGAGATGGATTTGAGCCACATTTTTCCAGAGTCCGGTGTTTACTTGGGTCTGGCATTAGAGTTCAGGCTGTGTTGCAAAGATAAACGAGTTGGTAGTTGAAAAGCGAGAAGATTTTTGGCCCAAGATTATTCAAAAAACTCCCACTGACTTTAATGGGCTTGGGACCTAAAAGCACTAGGTATCTGCTAAGTGATCCTGTTCGTTCAGATTTACAGACTCTCTCCTCCCTAGTCCTCCACTGCTCCCTCTCCCCCCTCACCTCAGGAAGCAGAGCATGGATTATAGAGGAGTTAATTTTGCTCATTCTTGACCGTTCTGCCTGAGTGTACACACTTACTTTCTTTTATTTTTTGAGCATTGTGAGATTCCTAATTGTGAACATTTTTAAGCACTGTAAAAGCTGTTCTGGATGTCTTCTGTTTTTTCCTCTCTTGAGGCTTGATCAGTCAATAGAGCATTTCCATTGTCTTCGATGGGAGTTGGACTAGGCACTTCGATCCTTTCTGAATCAAAAAATTCCCAAAGGTGCATAAAGGTTATACAGCAGGTCTGGAGGCTTTTCTGGTGCCTATCTCTCTGTTTTAGGGCCTGATCCATATCCCATTAAAGTCAAGACTCCCAGAGACCTCAGTGTGAATTGGACTGGGCCTTTTGTCTAGAGCTTCGCAGGACCTGTTGACCCAAGCCTGCCCAAACAATTGATTGCGGTTCTACTTTTTTTTTTAAGAAAAACTGTCCATGGGAGGATTCAATTTGTCAATTCTGTACAAGCAAAACTTGCTCTCATAACCCACACAGCAATAATTTCATGGTATCAGAGGAGTGGAATACAGTGAGAGTCTTGCTGCTCCCCAGAAAAAATGGCAGCTACCTTGTGTACAACTATCGCTTTCCTATTTTTTTGCCTTCAAGATTAAAAACCTTCGAGACGAAGCTTACAAGGTTTATGGCAGAGCAGAAAATATACATACAAGAAGCAAATTAAAATTCCATAAATATATTTGCTGGCCAAAATTTACACATCCTGTATTCCTCGGGTATCTAATTAGAACTACGACGAAAATAGCCCTGGAAAGGAGAGGCATTTTGTTCAAATAATTTTTTAAAATTGAGCTAAATGATGACCATTTTATACTGCACACAGTATAATTGTTCTCCTTGTATTGGGGAGTAGTTATAAATTATCTAGTATCCCATTCGGTTTTGTTGTCACGCAGAGTTCCAAACAATTGTGACTGTAGTTACTGGGCACGTAAATTCACTGCTTTCTGACAGCTATACCGTTATTGCAGCTACTAACTAACCTTCTGCATAAAAAAAATGAAATCCCTATGAAAGAATGAGCATTTATCTAAGTGCTGACATTGAAACATTCTGAATAACTCTTTGAATCATTTGTACTATTGTGGGTAGAAAATGTAATTATTGTAATCAGCCTTGAGTCTGAGGCCATGTTGTTAAAAAAAAAAAAAAAAAAGAGAGAGAGAGAGAGAAAACCCCAGCTCTGAACAACAAAAATGAACCTTGATAATGGAACAGCCTTGAATTCCACTTCATTTATCACACTAATGGATGTCAAGATGACCTCAATCAAACATTTTGTTTTCCAGTTTCCAGCAATGGAAAAGGCTTGCTTTTTTTTTCCTGAAAAAAAAAAAGTTATTCAAATTGTTTCTTTATAAAATGATCCTAGTAATTACATTAGAGTAGAAGGTCAAAGTCAATATGAAATACTATCCACCAACCCTTTGATAAGTCTAGCACGGGATCTTTACTGACACAGTCTTGCATATCTCAATAATCCCAGTCACGTACTTGTTTTTTCCCCTCTTCCTATTCTTTATATTTTTAAAAACAGAAATCATATTTCTTAGTATTTTTTATTTTCTTATTAGTTCAATTTCCCTGTAATTTTTCACCTAGTATTTTAAATAAACTAATTGGCTATCAGACATATCTGGGTTTCCCAGACCATAGCCATGAAAGAAAACATCAAAATCAGAAACCAGCTAGAGCCTTCATAATATGAATGCCCTACTGAGCTGGCTTGCATCGCTTGGGCCTGCCAGGAGAACCATGTAGATATCACTTTGTGCCTGACTTCAGTGGGGTTTGATGAGGGCATAGGGGTCTGTCTGTGCAGTTCTCTTTGCAGGATCAAGGCCTAGGTTATTATTAGAGATGGGCCTAAACCAAAAGTCCAAAGCCAGACAACCCAAAGCATTGTGAGGATTACTAGTATCTAAATCTAGATCTGAATTTTGCAGCTGTTTTTTCCTCTGTAGTGGACAAAACTAAAGACCCAGATGCAAACACTTCCAAAGTTCAAGGATGGGGAAGACTGACATTTGGATCCAAATTTAAATGAGGATGGTTTGGGCCTGTCTCTAGTGGCTATTACCCTGTGCTGTATTTCTCAAGGCTGTGTACTTTAGAAATGGATAAATATACTTCTGGAAATGTGGCATAACAGTTTCAGATACTTTGGGGCTGAACCTTTCTGATAAATTCTACAAGACACAAATTTTTAGGCGCCGATATTATAGATTTATACATATATGCAACTTTACGCATTGTGAGTAGCCTAATTGACTTCAGTGAGACTACTCACAGAGCATGAAGTTAAGCATGTGTGTAAGTCCACAGAACGGCGGCCTTAGACTGTAAGGAGTACATCTACCTGTATGTCTTTGTAAATTGCCTAGCCAAGTGGGACCCTGAACCTGATTGGTGCCTATGGGAGCTATCACAATACAAAAAATTATAATAAGAATTAATAATAATATCATAAGAAAGCATTGAGATCTTTGATATTTTCCAAATGAGGTTCACAGGTTAAGGCTGGTTTATTCCCAGGCCTACTCAGGTATGTAAATGATAAGGGGAATTGCATGAGCAATCTCCTGCTCCAGCAGAGGGGCCAGGCACAATCTAATTCATACCCTACTCTGAGTACAATAGTACTGCTGAGATTACTAGCCTCCCCATTTGGGCCAGGAAAGGTGCAGCCTTCCTCTCACAGCAAACAGTGGGCATAAGCCATTCTGCACTCTGGCCTGGGCTCTCCCATTCCTGGAGGAATTCCAGCTGAGTTAGCTACAGAGCTTCTGAGGACACCTGTTGGTGCAGACTAGAGCTCTTTGACATCTGGCTCTGGCTTAACAGATGTGATCATCAATCTTTCCACCACCTTTGTGGGGTAGGTTTGTCTTATAGCAGTTTTAGAAATAACCTCTCTCAGTCTCCATTTATTTAAGACTGTAGTTTTCAAAAGTGGCTCCTGATTTAGGTGCATCCATTTTTCAAGGGTCTGAGTTGAGCACCCAAAAGTGAGGGCACCCAAAATCAGTCAGTGCTTAGAATACTGTGGCCTGCGTGATTTGTGCAAAGCCACAGAGCAAAGGCAAGGCAGAGCACACAAATGAGTAGAATCAAGTCCCCCGCTCTTCTCCATCATCTGTCTAGTTGTCTATCAGCTATAAATTAATACTTACCAGCATAATATTAGAGCACCTCTAACCTCACCTCCATGCTCCTTTCCAGAAATAAGAAAAATAGTCAAACAACATGTGGGTATCTTGTGCTATGTTATCATCCAATTTATTCTTTTACCTGATTCAGTGAGGTGATGACATTTTCACCAGAACATCCTGGTTGCCCCATATGAGAGCCTGAAAGTAGCCTTAATCTAGTGTTAATTCACAGGGACATAGAACAAGAAAGAGGATAAACAAACTGTAATTTAAGCCAGGTAGTGTTATCTGTCTGAGTCAAGTGGGTACAGAATATATGCCCTGAGATATAAATAAGTCATTCCCCAAGTTTTCAGGTGCCATCACACACCACCAGCGCCACACCACCAGGGCCCTGGGCTGGGACCCAGTGGAGAGCGAGGGCCTGGGTCCCCCTATACCAGCTGCCACCCTCCCCGCCCAGGGAGCAGCCCACTTCCCCTACTCTGACCATTAGGCCATACAGCCCTAGTAAGAGGGCAATTGTATTGACTCTGGCTCCCTGGCCACACAACCGTGTTGAGGTGGTCAGCCATACTGACTGTGGCCACTAGGCCATACAGCCCGAGTGAGAGAGCGATTCCATTGACTTCAGCCATCAGACTGTACTGACCTGACAGCAAGGGTGACCATATTGACTCTGGACATTGAGCCATACCGCTCTGACATCATGGGTGCCTAGACTCTGGTTATTAGGCCATACAGCCCTGACGACAAGGGTGACCATATTGACTCTGGCCTTTGGGCCGTACTGCTCTGAGGGCTAAGGGCAGACTGGTGGACTTAACCGTGGGGCCATGACGCCCTTGCCCTGCCCCAAGGGGGGACGGGGCGTACTTGCTCCACAACACTGCAATTTAATCTCATCAAATCAAATAAAAAACCCAAGAACCACCCACTAAACAAATAATCAAAGAACCCTTGTAAGCACTGGTTAGGCTGGCAGCCACCAGTAACTACTGAGGACCATGGACACTCAGCTATGCAACACACCTAGCTTAAGTGTTCCTGGTCCCCCACTCCATTAGCCTGTTTATCCACCTGTGGGAGTTGTGCCCCTAACTACCTTAGGCTGTTTTGAAATCCCCAGCCATAATGTCTACCACCAAGAGGCCTAATCCCTGGCTGATTCTGTAGGGACTACAATAACACAACAATAATAATGTTATCTGAAGAAATTCAGTGAGAATCTTAGTATTGCCATCCCTAAGCATTCAAAAAATAGTCAGGCCTCAAATAAATCATGAGACTGGCTTAAAATTAGAGCTGTCGATTAATCACAGTTAACTCACACCATTAACTCAAAAACATAAATTGCGATTAAAAAAATTAATCGCAGTTTGAATCACACTGTTAAACAATAAAATACCAATTGAAATTTATTAAATATTTTGGATGTTTTTCTACGTTTTTCAAATATTTTGCTTTCCATTACAACACAGAATACAAAGTGTACAGTGCTCACTTTATATTATTTTTATTACAAATATTTGGACTGCAAAAATGACAAAATAAATAGTATTTTTCAATTAATCTCATACAAGTACTGTACTACAATCTCTTTATCGTGAAAGTGCTACTTACAAATGTAGATTTTTTTTTGTTACATAACTCCACTGATAAACAAAACAATGTAAAACTTTAGCACCTACAAATCCATTCAGTCCTATTTCTTGTTCAGCCAATCACTAAGCCCTGGTCTGCACTAGGAGTTGAGGTTGAATTTAGCAGCGTTAAATCAATTTAACCCTGCACCCATCCACACGACCAAGCCCTTTTTTTTTGACTTAAAGGGCTCTTAAAATCGATTTCCTTACTCCACCCCCGGCAAGGGAATTAGAGCTGAAATCGGCCTTGCTGAGTCGAATTTGGGGTACTGTGGACACAATTAGACCGTATTGGCCTCCGTGAGCTATCCCACAGTGCTCGATTGTGACCGCTCTGGACAGCACTCTCAACTCAGATGCACTGGCCAGGTAGACAGGAAAAGGCCCGCGAACTTTTGAATTTCAATTTCCTGTTTGGCCAGTGTGGCAAGCTGCAGGTGACCATGCAGAGCTCATCAGCAGAGGTGACCATGATGGAGTCCCAGAATCGCAAAAGAGCTCCAGCATGGACTGAACGGGCGGTACGGGATCTGATCGCTGTATGGGGAGAGGAATCCGTGCTATCAGAACTCCGTTCCAGTTTTCAAAATGCCAAAACATTTGTCAAAATCTCCTAGGGCATGAAGGACAGAGGCCATAACAGGGACCCAAAGCAGTGCTGTGTGAAACTTGAGCTGAGGCAAGCATACCAGAAAACCAGAGAGGTGAACGGCCACTCCGGGTCAGAGCCCAAAACATGCCGCTTCTATGATGAGC
Source organism: Eretmochelys imbricata (assembly GCF_965152235.1). Classification (NCBI taxonomy): domain Eukaryota; kingdom Metazoa; phylum Chordata; order Testudines; family Cheloniidae; genus Eretmochelys; species Eretmochelys imbricata. The sequence goes on along the minus strand of NC_135577.1, from coordinate 33,439,945 downwards.
TGCATGCCATTTTAGGGGGTTCAGCCACCACTACCCCAGCTGTGTTGTTTGACTCCTTCAATGGAGATGGAGTCAACACGGAAGCAGGTTTTGGGGACTAGGAAGATGATGATGATGAGGTTGTAGCTAGCTCACAGCAAGCAAGCGGAGAAACCGGTTTCCCCGACAGCCAGGAACTGTTTCTCACTCTGGACCTGGAGACAGTACCCCCCAAACCCACCCAAGGCTGCCTCCCAGACCCACCAGGTGGAGAAGGGACCTCTGGTGAGTGTACCATTTAAAATACTGTACATGGTTTAAAAGCAAGTATGTTTAATGATTAATTTGCCCTGGCATTCATGGCTCTCCTGGATGTACTCCCAAAGCCTTTGCAAAAGGGGAGGGCAGCCTTATTCCACCCACCATAGTAGGACACTTTACCACACCAGGCCAGTAGCACGTACTCGGGAATCATTGTAGAACAAAGCATTGCAGTGTATGTTTGCTGGCATTCAAACAACATCCGTTCTTTATCTCTCTGTGTTATCCTCAGGAGAGTGATATCATTCATGGTCACCTGGTTGAAATAGGGTACTTTTCTTAAGGGAACATTCAGAGGTGCCCGTTCCTGCTGGGCTGTTTGTCTGTGGCTGACAGAGCACAGACGAATGTGTGGAGGCAGACAATGTCAGAGTGCAGGAAAGCACAAAATGACCGGGAGGAGAGGTGGTGGGCTGAAGAGAGTAAGTGGTGGGATGAAGAGAGGGCTGAAGCTGAAAGGGGGTGGCAGCATGATGAGAGGAGGCAGGACTCAATGCTGAGGCTGCTGGAGGATCAAACTAATATGATCCAGCGTATGGTTGAGCTGCAGGAAAGGCAGCTGGAGCACAGACCGCCGCTACAGCCTCTGTGTAACCAACCGCCCTCCTCCCCAAGTTCCATAGCCTCCTCACCCAGATGCCCAAGAACTCAGTGGGGGGGCCTCCGGCCACCCAGCCACTCCACCCCAGAGGATTGCCCAAGCAACTGAAGGCTGGCATTCAATAAGTTTTAAAGTTTTAAACTTTTAAAGTGCTGTGTGGCCTTGTCCTTCCCTCCTCCACCACCCCGCCCCGTGCTTCTCTCCTCCACCACCCCTCCTGGGCTACCTTGATAGTTACCCCCTATTTGTGTGATGAATGAATAGAGAATGCATGAATGTGAAGTAACAATGACTTTATTGCCTCTGATCGAAGGGAGAAGGGGAGGGTGGTTAGCTTACAGGGAAGTAGAGTGAACCAAAGGGCGGGGGGTTTCATCAAGGAGAAACAAACAGAACTTTCACACCGTAGCCTGTCCAGTCATGAAACTGGTTTTCAAAGCTTCTCTGATGCGCACAGCGCCCTCCTGTGCTCTTCTAACTGCCCTGGGGTCTGGCTGCTCAAAATCGGCCACCAGACGATTTGCCTCAACCTCCCACCCTGCCATAAACGTCTCCCCCTTACTCTCACAGATATTGTGGAGTGCACAGCAAGCAGTAATAACAGTGGAAATATTGGTTTCGCTGAGGTCTAACCGAGTCAGTAAACTGCGCCAGTGCACTTTTAAACGTCCAAATGCACATTCTACCACCATTCTGCACTTGCTCAGCCTGTAGTTGAACAGCTCCTGACTACTGTCCAGGCTGTTTGTGTATGGCTTCATGAGCCATGGCATTAAGAGGAAGGCTGGGTCCCCAAGGATACATATAGGCATTTCAACATCCCCAACGGTTATTTTCTGATCTGGGAAGAAAGTCCCTTCCTGCAGCTTTTGAAACAGACCAGAGTTCCTGGAGATGCGAGCGTCATGTACCTTTCCCGGCCATCCCACATTGGTGTTGGTGAAAAGTCCCTTGTGATCCACCAGTGCTTGCAGCACTATTGAAAAGTACCCCTTGCGGTTTATGTACTTGCTGTCTTGGTGCTCCGGTGCCAAGATAGGGATATGGGTTCCGTCTATGGCCCCACCACAGTTAGGAAATCCCATTGCAGCAAAACCATTCACTATGACCTGCACATTTCCCAGGGTCACTACCCTTGATATTAGCAGACCTTTGATTGTGTGGGCTACTTGCATCACAGCAGCCCCCACAGTAGATTTGCCCACTCCAAATTGATTCCCGACTGACCGGTAGCTGTCTGGCGTTGCAAGTTTCCACAGGGCTATTGCCACTCGCTTCTCAGCTGTGAGGGCTGCTCTCATCTTGGTATTATTGCAACTCAGGGCAGGGGAAAGCAAGTCACAAAGTTCAATGAATGTGCCCTTATGCATGCAAAAGTTTTGCAGCCACTGGGAATTGTCCCAGACTGCAACACTATGCGGTCCCACCTGTATGTGCTTGTTTCCCAAGCCCAGAATCGGTGTTCCACTGCATGAACCTGCCCCATTAGCACCATGATGCCCACATTGCCAGGGCCCGTGCTTTGAGAGAAGTCTGTATCCATGTCTTCATCACTCTTGTCACCGTGCTGACGTCGCCTACTCGTCCGGTTTCGCTTTGCCAGGTTCTGGTGCTGCATATACTGCTGAATAATGCGTCTGGTGTTTAATGTGCTCGTAATTGCCAAAGTGTGTTCATGATAAAAAATGTGTTAATTAAATTTGTGACTGAACTCCTTGACGGAGACTTGTATGTCTCCTGCTCTGTATTTTACCCACATTCTGCCATATATTTCATGTTATAGCAGTCTCGGATGATGACCCAGCATGTTGTTCATTTTAAGAACATTTTCACTGCAGATTTGACAAAATGCAAAGAAGGTACCAATGTGAGATTTCTAAAGATAGCTACAGCACTCGACCCAAGGTTTAAGAATCTGAAGTGCCTTCCAAAATCTGAGAGGGATGAGGTGTGGAGCATGCTTTCAGAAGTCTTAAATGAGCAACACTCCAATGCAGAAACTACAGAACCCAAACCACCAAAAAAGAAAATCAACCTTCTGCTGATGGCATCTGACTCAGATGATGAAAATGAACATGCATCGGTCTGCACTGTTTTGGATCATTATCGAATAGAACCCATCATCAGTATGGATGCATGTCCTCTGGAATGGTGGTTGAAGCATGAAGGGACATATGAATCTTTAGTGCATCTGGCACGTAAATATCTTGCAACACGGGCTACAACAGTGCCATGCGAACTCCTGTTGCCACTTTCAGGTGATACTGTAAACAAGAAGTGGGCAGCATTATCTCTTGCAATTGTAACCAACCTTGTTTGTCTGAGCAATCAGCTGAACAAGAAGTAGGACTGAGTGGATTTGTAGGCTCTAAAGTTTTATGTTGTTATATTTTTGAATGCAGTTACTTTTTGTACATAATTCTACATTTGTAAGTTCAACTTTCATGATAAAGAGGTTGCACTACAGTACTTGTATTAAGTGAATTGAAAAATACTTTTTTATTTTTACAGTGCAAATATTCATAACAAAAATAAATATAAAGTGAGCACGGTACACTTTGTATTCTGTGTTGTAACTGAAATTAATATATTTTAAAATGTGGAAAACATCCAAAAATATTTATATAAATAGTATTCTATTATTGTTTAACAGCGTGATTAATCGCGATTAATTTTTTTAATTGCTTGACAGCCCTACTTAAAATAATAATACATTTTGGGCTTTGTATTTGCCATCTGGCTTTTGAGCCTTTAGGTTACACTTGATTGTGTTTAAGCTTTTTTCCACACCCATGGATATAACTCTAGGAGCTGGGGCTTTAGGAAAATACTCAAATCTCATGAGATTCCATATAATCATGAGAGATGTGCAACACTGGAATCCATCCTTTCTGCTTGAGCCAGTGGAAGAAAGGTTTTGTTTTTAATATTTAAAAAGTAACAAATGAGGCTTTAAAACAATTTAGAGGTGTATCTATGTGTATGTCTGTGTTGCACATTTCTAAACTTACCTTGGTGGTTTAACGTCAAAAAATGCACCATCACCGCCCCTGGACCGCCCAAACAATCCCTTCCTGGGATATGCAGGACGCAATTGTCAACCAGCAGCACCTATACAGAGCATGCAAAGTCCACATTTCGGTGGCCAGATCAGCACTTAGGTATATTAGTACTTGTTTTAAGGGAACTTGGATGCTCTGTCTAATCACACAGGTTTGGCAATTGGGCCTTATATTTTTCTATTCTTCACTACAAAGTCATGTCTAACTTTCTTTCATATGCTTCAATGAGGTAATATCACTCTTCCTTATAATGATCCACTGAACTTTATACCCTCTTTAGTAAATCTTGATTGGTGATTTTGGTAAAGATGGTTTATTTAAGTCACACAAACTGGCTATTTAGAAATAAATTTTAATTCAGTGAAAGGTAATGGAAAGGTTTGCAATAATGCTTATTTCATGCATGCCTTTTTGCACACTACTCACACCCCATGGATGATCCTCTACAACTGGTTGTTGAGTTAAAAGTGATGCTCTCAAGTCTCTGCAAGAGAAAATTAATTAAAATAATCAGAAATGGCCCAGAAGGTGGCATGGGAGCTTAACTCTCCTTACCAGTATCTAAGGGTTTAGAGAAATATTGGGGCTTTCTGAACCAATGGAGACTGAGGGCATGGAGACACTATAGGTGCTATAGTGGTGCCGCTCTGGTGCTGCAGCCGTGTTGCTATAGCACCATCGTGCAGATACTTTCGACATGAATGGAAGGGGTTTTTCCACTGATGTAGGTAATCCACATCTCCTAGTAGTGGTAGCAAGGTCAATGGAAGAATTCTTCTGCCTACCTAGCCACATCTACATTGAGGGTTAGGTCAGCTTAACTACAGCAATGAGGGGAGTGAATTTTTCACACCCTTGAGAGATGTAGCTAGGTCGCTTCAAATTTTAAGAGTGGAATGGGACTGAACGTGACTGAGGAAAAAGAAAGTCACCCCATGCAAGGACATCCCTTTGCTGAATAGACAAAGGCCAACTTGCCCACGTAGTGGGCGGCTTTCAGTAAGGATGCAGGAAGTGTTGGAAAAAGAAAAGTGAACAAATGGTAGGTCAGAAGAAGGGGAGAATTGTATATAAAATATTAAAAGGGATGTATAAAGAAAGAAGGGAAACAGATTTCTGTTACTTTCCTGGGAATAATGAATGCACTCAGTAGTAACCCCAGGCTAAAAAATAGACCAGTGACTCATCATAGGAAAAGAAAAAGATTGTAGACATTTTTAAGTTAAGCTTTTTAAAAATAAATAAATCTGTAGAGTGCATCATAAATCAGCCATCTCCTTCCCCCTCCTTCCCCTCTACCCCCAAACATTAACTGAAGGGATTGGAAACATTTGTTTAAAAATATATATATAAGTGCTTTTCTTTCCTTTTTTGGCCAAATCATGCAGAAGATGCTGGCAGCTGCAAAGATTCAATTATACACAATGCAAAAAATAATTTAAAAAAATAATGGCACTTGAAAAAAAAATTGCCTCTCCAGAAATTGCGTGGAACAATAAATCTGTTAATTAGCTAATTAATATTCAATTGGGGTCAGTGGGCTTAATAGAACCTTTTTCGGAGACCCAAGAAATTTTCAAATCACAGTGTTAAGTCTGCCCACTTTCATTATCATCTAAGTGCAGGCAGTCCTTATCTAGCTGCCAGATGTCTTAGAACAATGCAGTGCCATTATCATCCCATTGCAGTGGGTAAGAATCCTACATTTGTATGTTGCAGGCTGTGAAGTAAAAATGCTTGAGCATTTAGCGTAATTGATATATGGTTTCTGCTGTATTGTTTAGGGCTGTTTGTTTGCTCTACTGGTATTTAAGGCACTGGAGCATCAGAAGATTAATTTTCATTGGCTGCCATTTTTTCTACTAAGTCAATGACAACTTGTCAATGCAACACCCCGACCAATAGAATCTATTAAATAGTCATGACAGCATAGGGTTTATTTGCTATTCAGCTCTGAATTTGGAGGCCCCATATGTGTATGTATGGAGATGCTGGGGCCAATGAATCTTTAATATATTTGTCGGATATTGTCTGGCAGATGATCTGGGGTAACAGTTGCTTCTACTATTCTCATGTTAAACCACAGTCGCTTTCATAGGGCAAAATGCAACATCAGTCTTCTTATGGCTTTTATAATTATCCAAGTGATTACAGCCTTCCACAGTGAGGCCAATTATCTCCTTCCTCCCTGACGATCAAAGTGGGGATGTTTGGACCATTATTACAACTTTTGGAGCTCACTGGAGTGAACACAGTTGTTTATAGCATTCCACAAAACTTTATAAAATAGTTGTGATCAGAATTAGATTTTTTGTTTAGTTTGCGGTAAATCTTCCAGCTTAGTTTATAAAGGCCATTTAGGCCCAAGCAGTTTGATACAGACTCTTTAAATCACTGTCACAGACCCTTGACATGTAATATACTCTTTTGATGATTAGATTGTAAATGAAAAATACAGTCAGCATTAACACTACCGAAAATGAACATGATAGACAGTACTACCTACTTGCCTATCTAGCTCTCTACAAGGCCTAATTTTAGTTCAATATTATAAGTGACACCAAACAATCTGAAAGTCACCTAGAACACTTAGCAATTTCCTACTCTAATATTTTATGTTTTCCCCCCAAAAAATATGTTTCTCCATGCAGGAACAATTCCTCTTTTTTATTTATTTTTCCCCCAGAAGTTTGTTTGATAAATGATCTCAGAGAGCTGAAAAGTATGAAGAAAATGTTTCACTAAAAGTTCAGTCAGACAGTTTTTTTTCGTCTGTGAAAGTTCTTTGCTGCCAATGCTCAGGGGAGAAGATGAATATTTTAAAAGAAAATTGTAAGAATTTTACAGGCATTTCATAAATAACATGCTTTGTACTTGTTGGCTTTTTGTATAGTTAACTTTAAATTAGAAACTCCTAAATATTGATGTTTTGTAACCAAGTCTGCTAAAACAGAATAACTTTGGAGAGCTTCCTTTCAGGGTTAATCTATAGATTAAATGATTTCAGTGTGCTGGTGTTTTGTAGTGTCTGCCTTCCTGCGTGACTTATGCAAAAGGAGGTTTTCTTCTGAATTAATTACCATCACATAGGTACTTCTTGGACAAGGAGAAATATGAGAGAGACTAAAATGGGGATTGTGTGAGGCAACATGAGCATTCCAGAAACTGACATCCAGCTGTTTACATTTATTCTCTTTGTTCTTTCTTGCAGGAAGCAGAAGTTTATTATTTATTTGTTTATTTATTTTTAGCCTGATTTAGTAGGATTCAGAATTTTTTTCATCCATCTTTTTCGACTTTCTTGCAAGTCACCAGAATGTTGTATTTAATTCCTGTGTCGCCGATGTGCAAGTGTTCAGATTAGATCACAGTTGCTACCTCTCTGCTATAAAAGCACAAGTATCTGAAACCTTATAAGAAATGGAAAGCTACTATTTCATATGTTCAGAAATGAAAAGATGTTTCAAGTATTGAGAGACACTGAAAGAAATTCTGCAGTTTGAAGATACTTCAACTTAACTACTAATTGCAGAGGACCAGTGGGCGTAATTTTGGCACTATATTAGCTTTGCCACTCCATGAATAATTTGCATACAAAATGCTTTATTTTGGCAATCTATTAAAGAGCTATACAGTATTTGTGGCTTATCGCATTCACGCAGGAAGCAGGATCCTTGGCCATCTCGTTAAATTCTGTTGATGCATAACAATTTAAAGCATGGCACAAGCTGGTATGACATTTAAAGATGCCTTCACTTAATTATATTACACAAATATTGGGTTGTTTATCCTTGGGAATAAAGTCTTTTTGAAGTCAGAGTTGGCATGTGTATAAAGGAGTAAATTTTAACTCATCCCTCAAGTGGGCCTCCGAGCTGCAATTTGGGGTTCTTGCATTTTAAAAATTATTTGTGATAAGAAGCATTACATTTTTGAATAGTCACTGGAGTTTGGTTTATTCTCTTCCCCTCCCCCCACTCCCATTTTTTTCTGTGGTAGAAAATACTCTGTTTAACAATAAATCATGTCATGAAAACCCTGAGAGGTGGGTGGGTGGGGGGGCACTGAGGAAAAAGATGGTACAAACAAATACCACTTGCAACTGTGTTTCTGGCTCCAGAAAATATCAACTTTTGTCTTTAAAAGGAGGTGAAATAGTAATTTAAAGTTACTTCTAGCTTATCTATGCAGACAGAAAAAGAACAAAGAATAGGGAAAAAGAGAGGCATTTTTTCAGTAGGATAATTAGCATGAAGCAAAAACTGGAGTTTGGGTGTCTCCGCAGATAATAAATTGAAAGGCTGATAAGCTGAAATATACATTGTTCGCTTCCAGTGGACCAGCTTAAATATTCTCCAGTAGTAAAGACACTGTTTCATCTTATAACCAGAAAGATGAAGGCAGTTGGACGACAGATAAGAAAGGAGAGGATGCCATCCTAACAAAAGTCATGCTCAACTTATAAAGATTGCAGGTGAAAAAATGAAATCATCAGTATTTCAGTATCTGGAAGAGGGCAGGGTCATTCTGGTCCGTAGATGATGTTAGCAGAGAAGGGATTTAAATTGTGGCTTAGGGTACAGTAAAAGAAGGGATCAGAGTTTTATTTACCTGCTAAAACACTGTGGGAGGAAAATAAACAGTAGATTGGAATGCAAGCTTCCCTGTCATTTTCTATGGGCCTCCTACTTGGACAAAGGACTAATTTTCCACAACTGTACTCCTCTGAGTAGTCCCATCGGCTTCCATGGAAAGACTTTCATAAGTAAGGATCTGAGTGAGTAAGGGTGTGCAGGACTTGGTTCCTGCTACTTCCTATGTAGCCTTGCTGTGTGTGACTGGTTAGCTAAATCATCCATGTTGTCTGTGGATCCTACAGTCTGATCCTTACTTAGTGCAGGAATGGGAGGCTAAAGAAAAGTGGCTTTAAGTAGCCAGCCAAAGGCTGGATCATTCCCTACTGTGAAGAAGATCAGGGTATAGGCATATACTACACCCATCTGCAATGGCCCTAAGAAAGATAGGAATGTCTCGGCCATGCCCCTTTCCCCTGGACGTGCCCCATACAGCAGGGACTGGCAGAGATCATTAGAGTGGTACAAAGAAGCTGTAGCAGGACTGAGGATCTGTGCCTTTACCCATTTTTCAAGGTGCAGGGCAGTGGGAATCAGATCCCCTCTTTGTAACTTCAACCATAAGCAGAGTCTTTCTTTTTATTCAAGCTGAAGTGTAGACCCTGATTTTACTCTTAGCTTCAATATTTTCCCTGTAATTAATTAACTAATGAGCTGATGGCAAGTAATTTTTTATATCATGGACTATGGATAAAATAAGTCTTAAGTATTTTAGTAATTAGGAAAGTAAGAGGGTGTTAGGAATCCTTATGTCCAATTAAGTATTATAATTTAAATTACTAATTCTGTGCTTCAATCTATAAACTGTCCTTTATTTATGATGGCTGTGGATAGATGCACTCCCTGAGAGGCTAGAGTGTAATTTGAACTATGCATCTGTGCAAAGGGACAGATTAATGCATAGGCAGCACAGTCCTGTGCTTTGGGCTCCAGTTCCTGGAGTCCTTTGATTACATCAGAATCTCAGCTTTCTTTTTTTTAAGTCAATTTCTAGCCTTTTTTGTAGTGGGGGGAAAAAAAGCTTAAAAACATGAATCAAACATAACTGAGCAATGCAGACATATCTTCCTGAATCTGCTGACAGCCAGAAACAATAGCTCTGAGAGGTGTGAACTATTTCCAGTATGTAATAGCTTTTTCATAGGGTTAGAGTTAGTAAGCCAGTCATAGTGATAGTGTATAGGTACAAGGAAAAAGCACTATGAATGAATTTTAAATTTCCATTCAAATCCGTTTGCTCTGTACTGCAATATAGGAGATCAGCTCTCCATGCTGGCAAAGCTGGGAAACAGTGCCTCACTCAATGGCAACCTCTTCCCTTAGCCAGTTAAGGCCTTGTTTTCAAAGGCGCCTCAACATGATCTCTAACTTTATGTGTAACCCACTATTTGTTATGTCCTGTGTGTGTCCTCCACTGGTGCCCAATTCCCAAAGGATGTGAGTGTATTATAGTCCCCTTTTGGCAAGACTGGTTCTTTAGCTGAAGCTGTTGAAACTCATACTTTTAGCTCTGAAGGGGCCCGTTCAATTCCTGGTTTCGACCAAGATGGCAGCCATCACATACGCATACAGTTTTGCTCATACAAATTACTATGTTTTCAAAATTGCATGCGCATATCAAATTAGCCATTCCTGTATTCAGAGAAGCAGAGCAGAACCTTATGCCTGCATAGAGCCCCATCAGAGCCTTAGTTACCACATTCAGAAAAATGTAGAAAGGATGCGGTCCTCAAAGGTAGGCAGACCCTTAGTGTGCCATCAGGAATATGGAAGATGGCCTGGTGGAGAAGGGAAAAATGCAACATGTTATTCAAGTCTCTGGCATGCTCCTTGAAATTCCACACCCTAAAAAGGTCATTTTATGACAAATTGTGCAGATTTATAATTTATACAGAGCATTTACCAATGTTATGCCAAACACAGGACCATAAAATTACACATCAATTAAAAATAATTACTGTACATAGACCATATACTTTATAATTTCCAGTGACAAAAATTGATGTTGCTACAATAATTGTTGCTCTCAATTCTGCATTAAGTGGTTTTTCAAAAAAGTTATTAATTAGTATATGCTGATATTGCAACTTTTCATCATTTTCATTAGCTATCCATATAATTTATTTAGAACATGTTAATGGTGGCATAGCAGACCATTACATTATTCAATATAAAGTTGGCAGTTATAAATACGATATTTAAACATTTTAGAATCTCTGGCTAGATTGTCGGGCTCAATGGGCAGTGATCAACAGCTCGATGTCTGGTTGACAGCCGGTATCAAGCGGAGTGCCCCAGGGGTCAATCCTGGGTCCAGTTTTGTTCAACATCTTCATTAATGATCTGGATAATGAGATGGATTGCACCGTCAGCAAGTTCGCAGGTGACACTAAGCTGCGGGGAGAGTTGGAAGGTAGGGATAGGGTCCGGAGTGACCTAGACAAATTGGAGGATTGGGCCAAAAGAAATCTGAGGAGGTTCAACAAGGACAAGTGCAGAATCCTGCACTTAGGATGGAATAATCCCATGCACTGCTATAAACTGGGGACCAACTGACTAAGCAGCAGTTCTGCAGAAAAGGACCTGGGGATTACAGTGGATGAGAAGCTAGATATGAGTCAACAATGTGCCCTTGTTGCCAAGAAGGCTAACGGCATTAGTAGGAACATGGCCAGCAGTCGGGGGAAGTGATGATTCCCTTCTATTTGGCACTGGTGAGGCCACATCTGGAGTACTGCGTCCAGTTTTGGGCTCCCCACTACAGAAAGGATGTGGGCAAATTGGAGAGAGTCCAGAGGAGGGCAATGAAAATGATTAAGAGCCTATGGAGACTGGTCTTATTTAGTCTGCAGAAGAGAAGAGTGAGGGGGGATTTAAGCCTTCAGCTACCTGAAGTGGGGGTTCCAAAGAGGATGGATCTAGGTTGTTCTCAGTGGTGCAAGATGACAGAACAAGGAGCAATGGTCTCAAGTTGCAGTGGGGGAAGTCTAGGTTGGATATTAGGAAAAACTATTTCACTAGGAGGGTGGTGAACCACTGGAATGGGTTACCTAGAGGTGGTGGGAGGTGGTGGAATCTCCAGCCTTCGAGGTTTTTAAGGCCCAGCTTGACAAAGCCCTGGCTGGGATGATTTAGTTGGGGTTGGTCCTGCTTTGAGCAGGGGGTTGAACTAGATGACCCCCTGAGATCTCTTCCAACCTTAATCTTCTATGATTCTATACCCCTACTGGTTATTAAAAGACATTTTGGGTGGGATTTTCCACAGTGCCTAAATAGGATGTCTGACTATGGTAGCAAAGAATTTGCCAATTGGGGTGAGAATATGCCCCAATTATTCTAGCTCACTGATATATATTTATTTAAAATCATAAGAGCCAGACTATGCAACCCTTTGACTTTGTCAAGCAGTTACACATGTGAGTAATTCCACTGAAGTCATTGGGACTACTTGTGTGACTAAGCACTCACTTGTGTAAGTGTTGCACTACTTAGCCCTACGATGGTGTAATTCACAAATGTGAAAAAGTAGCATGATTGGTAATGACACAAAAATACGAATTTTTAACACCAACATAACATCTGTCTTCCTTTATGGAGCAGAGTCATGGAAATCTACAAAAGAAACTGATAAGAAAGTCAACTCATTCCAAAGTAAATGCCTCAGTCTATTGGAAAGAGTTTCTTGCAACTTCAGAAATACTAATTTGAACAAGCCAATCTAAATTATCAAATATGGTAAGAAGACGATGATGGACATATTTAGGACTTGCTTTAAGAATGCCACCAACACAATGTCTATGGCAAGTGATAATATTGAAACCACCTGGAAAGAGAAGAAGAGCGCAACATGGAGAAACATTACACAGAACGAAGCCAAATCCATCAACATGACATTCAGAAGCATGACCAGACCAGACCAGCATAAGACTGAAATAAGTGGTGGAAACTGCCCTGAGGGTGTGGGAGGATAAAGGAAAAAAGAAGATCATGTACTGCCAAATTGAATTTCATCAATAAGCCACACCTCATCACTATTAAAATATTTTATAGCTACATTTAGCAGAAACAGGAGCTATAGATGTTGCTCTTAGAGAGTTGCCACTGCCAATCTGTTGAGGCTGATTTTCTAAGGAATTAGGCCCTCTGCTACCACTGAAACCAAGTGGGAGTTGAGCATGTAACTCCCTGGTGCTCCTCTGAAAGTCCTAGCCACAATCTCTTAGTTGAGTGACGAAGGCCACGTGCGGAGTAGCATGTGAACTCCCCCCTAATACTCCAGGGGACATATTATTGAATAAAGATGAGACTGTGAGTAATAAAACAGAAATATTTAAAGGATAATAGTGCATGTAAATGGAAACAAACATTTATCCAAATAAACAATCTGCTGTTTACTAGGACAGATATGAATCTTGTCTAATTTGTGTCAGAAATAATTGCACTGGGGAGACCTCATTACATCGACATGAGGTATGATTTAAGCAGGCTCTTTTTCCATATGCTGTTTTAGGACAGTATTTCTGTACAGATGTTATTTATTGCTGAGACACACCAAAATTACAGCCTTATTCTTTTAATAAATGATTATTAACATGATATTCTACAATGCAGATTAACAATTGAAAATACCTGTTAGCCACTTTTAAAAATACTAGCTTAAACAAGCTTCAGCTGGAAACACTGCATGCATCCGATGAAGTGAACTGTAGCTCACAAAAGCTTATGCTCACATAAATTTGTTAGTCTCTAAGGTGCCACAAGTACTCCTTTTCTTTTGGCAAATGGAGTTATTCCAGCATAAAACTGGGGGAAGGCTATGAGGGTTCAGATCCACTGTTTCCAATTCTTTTTCAGTATCAAATCAGATATTGTTGAACTGATGCTGGGTTTCAGTTTACAATAGCAACTTACAAACAATTAATACGCAACATGGCAATTGATGAGTCTGATTCCTATTACCAACCATTATGGCTCACTTGGTCTGCATGTGCATGGACATTTGCGTATGTTAGTGCCAATGCAATTTTTCTGTCCCTAAGTGGGTCAGCAATATTTTAACGCTCTGGGGGTGGGGGGAACAAGTCTGTAGAGAGTGTGACCTGCTGCCCCACTTCCACCCTTCCCAGCCCATGGATTGCCAACCCCATAGTGTATCTGAGAGGGACTTCTGTGGAACTCTTGTAAGGGGAGACATTACAGCAGTGCAGATACTTCCAGCTCTTAACAGCCCCCACCCCAGAGCCATGAATTTGTTTCTGCACCATGGACAGAAATAGAAGAAATAGCAATAATTAGGCCTGTGATAATTTTCTGAATGCTGTGGTTGACTGTAAATAAGGGGGAACTGGTGCTGGTGGAAGTGAGGCTATTTGCTGCTGGATTTGAGAGTAGTTCTTACTGGTGGCTGTCCTTAGCAGCTGCCAGTCACCAGAGCTGTTGTTCTACATGTGTGTGAAATTCCCAGCCATCTGGGGTTACAAATTATCAGTGAGAGCCACTGCTTTCCAGTGAAAAACCACAACTGCCCTTGAGACCAACAAATGCTAGCTATTTAGCTGGGTGGTTAATTAGATCTTGGTAGCAAAGGGTGTTTCATCCTGTCCTACTTTAGTCTAAATAGCCAGTTTTCCTCTGGTAGTGGGTCAGATTCATCCAAATGGTGCCTCCCACATCCACATTGGTCATGTCCCTTTGCGGGATAACACTGCCGTCTTTGGGACCTGGACTTCCAGTTGTTCAGCCACAAGCGGAGAGAGACTTTAATAGCTTTTCTTTGCACTGCCTCACACCTCTGCTGTCCTCCCAACTCACCTACAAACACACACATATACTCTTCTGGTGGACTTCCCACCTTTTTTGGGCTACCACTTGGATCTTAAACTGTTCTGCCATCTTAGTTAGAATCACTGATGTTCTCCTAAATCTTCAAAGGCACAGATCTGAAACTCCTAGAAATTATTTTGTAGATAAAGGGGGACTAAGAATATGTGTGTTACTGCCCCCTACTGGTTTCACTCATGTAGTAAGTTTCCAGGTACATTGAGTTTTCTTTATATAATCTTGGTGAAGTTATGTGCACTGAGCAACCACCAGCTCTCTGATATCTGTGTTAGAACTATTTGGATCCTGATACTCTGCTATCACCAGTGTTGTTAACCTCTCCTTTTTCCAGGAGAGTCCAGATCTTATTTGGAAACATCAATATTGCCCTCCATCCATGAGAAGGCTGGGTTTTCCGGGAGAAAATTTCACTAATTTTTTGTTCTTTCTCTAACTTCCCATTCCCTTTGTATGATTCACATCTGGCACAGCACTGGTCTTATCTAAATCTTACACTGGTTTATCACTGTGGGACCTTACACTTGTAGCATTGTTCAAATTGTTTGAAGGGTCCCAAAGAGATCTAGTTCAGATCCTATTTCATTTGCTTTTTTGAACAATATGGGTCATGACATGACTGCAGGTTTCAGTGTTACTTGTATAGTATGACAGCATCACATAAATACGCAGGCTCAAATCCTCAGCTGATCAAAATCGGAGTAACTCCATTGATTTCAACTATGCAGTTTCCCACCAGCTGAGAAATTGGCCCATTGTTTTGATCTCTGCCAACCCAGTGTTGGTTTTCTCTGAGCCACATGGCTATGAGTGCAAAATTGTGGGTTGAATGTCCTTTAACTATCTCAGCCTGAATGCAGACAAGACTCAATGCAGACTTGTCACACAATGGGCAGCATTAGTGTGGATATCTGATTTCCTTCTTGATTAGTTCCCTGTGATGGCTGCATTATTTATCCTGCTCTTAGGACACAAAACTTTGAAGTTACTTTGATATGGAACATTGTGCTGAAATCTATATCCGATTGTAGAGTCAGCATTTGAAAAGCCTTTCTGTGCAGCAATATATGTTGTCATATATGAATGCCACAGAAGATACTGAAACACCTGTTGGACATGGAAATTCTCTACGGTGACTTTTGGATTCCCTGCTACTTCTCTCAAACTTGTAATGCAGACCAGAGAACCAGCATTTCCATCAACTTTGCCATTGTGGGATCTCCACCAACATTGTGAAGAAAAAAAATAAATGAGGTTTAAGATTTTATTGTACAAATACATGTATCACCTCTACTGATTCTGTTCATACCATACTACATATAATACCTTTTGGGCCAGATCAGCTTTCCTTCATTAGAGAGAGGACATGATGATATAATCCTTGTTTATGGAATTTCCTTCTATTTTATTTTTTTAAGACTCAGTTACTGGACCTTGAATTTTAATTGTTTTCAGTTGATTGTAAAGTTTCTGGGATGTTTAAGTGCAAGAGATTGATTGATTAACTGGCTATTCCTATTTTCTATGAAAGAGCATTATTATCATGAGAACCAAAATTGGCAAATGCCGTGGGACATAATATTTGAATTCCATTGTAGTAATTCCTGATATAGCAGCTAAAAATTCCTTGACACTACTACCAATGAGTTCAAACTCACAGCTTTTGCAATACTTCCTTGACTAGCATGAAGCCAGAATTAATGCCTTTTAATATGAAATATTATGGCTTGTGAGGCTGCTTATTGCATGGAGTCCAATTTGGGACTATCTGCCAGAGTTGCCACAGTTGCTGCTGCATGTTAGATGGAGTGGGATCTGAGTTACTACAGAGAATTCTTTCCTGGGTATCCGGCTGGTGAATCTTGCCCATATGCTCAGGGTTCAGCTGATCGCCATATTTGGGGTCGGGAAGGAATTTTCCTCCAGGGCAGATTGGAAGAGGCCCTGGAGGTTTTTCGCCTTCCTCTGTAGCATGGGGCACAGGTCACTTGCTGGAGGAATCTCTGCTCCTTGAAATCTTTAAACCATGATTTGAGGACTTCAATAGCTCAGACATAGGTGAGAGGTTTATCGCAGGAGTGGGTGGGTGAGATTCTGTGGCCTGCATTGTGCAGGAGGTCAGATTAGATGATAATAATGGTCCCTTCTGACCTTAATATCTATGAATCTGCGAAATTCTCCCTGTATAGTTATTAATGTCAAATCAATGGTCTGACTCCACAGTAGTGATTTAAGACCAATTTCCTTGGACTGAGTTCTGCTCTTTGTTAAACCTTTGTAATCATGTTGAAATCAATGGGGTTGCATGGGTATGACTGAAAGCAGAATTTAGCCCAGTGGTTTTCCTCAGAATGCTGACAAACATAGCTGTTTTCCTAAAGTACAATGACAAAATTCCCATAGCCAAGAATACCAGAGTTTCCTTGGTGCTTGCCTGCACTGAGCAGGCATTTCAAGATTCTACATCGTAATGGTTACAACTTCTGTTGATCTACCAATATCCTAGCATTACCTCTGGCTAACAAACCTGATGTGAACTCCGCTGAAGTCATCTTTCCCTTGACTTCAATGAGTGTTTTTGGATCAGGTCTCAGGTTATTTATCCTCAGTGCACTTACATATTGACTATTGTCCCACAAAATCAGGGGTCTTTTGAAGACCCAATGAACCATATGTATCTTTGCCCCATGCAGAAGGAACATGCACAGCCTTCCAGTGACCAAACAATGTTGTTTTCCCCTTCAACTGACTGCCAGCTTCTTGAGACAAATGGACTCATGTGAGCTCTTACAAGAGGCTAAGTTGTTGGGTACTGAGGGCAGGATCAGTTGTATAAACTTTCAACACCTTTTTTGAAAAAAATTCAGTTTTCTGGCCTACTTGAATCCAGCTGAATGATTTTCAGGTCGAGAGAGGAATTCTAATACCAACTTTGCTAATTTTTGATTCTCAACAAAAGGTCTTAATAAAATGGGATGAATTTTTTGTGAATGTTTTTAAGTATGGAATATCTCTTCACTGGCCTTCTGCCCATGGAAATGGTGTCTAGCTTTTTTATTGTGAAAAGAGCCTTTTGGTAATAAAAGACATATACAAATATAATAAATGAATGGAAAAAGAAATCTGTTCTTTTTATTGATCACTTATTTTTAGTAAATCATATGTCATCATAGCACTAACACTACGTGACAAAAAATAACCAGAAATGAACCTCAACCTGTAAATTACCTATATCAACTTGCAGAATACATGAAAGCAGACTCAAGATATTTTAGACAATGTAGTTATTGTACTGTAATCTGTTTAGCAGTGTAGTTAGCATATTACTGCATCTGGTGCCGTGCTGTGTTCCTTACTCATTTTCAGCCCCCTTTTTTTTGGGGGGGGGGGTCTGAGGTCTCATAAGCACTGCAAGAAGTGTTACTCCATCCCCTGAAATTGGATTCAATGCTCAATTTTACTTAATAGCCACTGTAAGTATTTGTAGTTTTTGTAACACCTGTACTTACAATACTAATTGGGTGTGGATGAAGGAGAAGATTCAACATACAATGTGAGGATGTGTAGCTAAAATTAATTATCGTATACAATCGAGGTAACAGAAGTGAGCTGCTGCTAAATTATGTCTCCTGTTTCCATTCAGATGGATTAACGTTTGTCGTGAACCCTTGAGAAACCAGACACGCTCCAAAGTTGTAATGACTACTATCATTATTGCTTTGGACATTCATTGAAGTATAATTATCTGATCATCCGCCTCTTTTTAAAAAATATTTAAAACCTGTTATAAATCAGTTCTGAGCTGACAAGTTACAAACCAATCTCCTTCCAATGCTCTGCTTCTTGGTTGTTTACTGTACTGTCACTGCCATCTTTTGGGGAACTTGCAGCATTGCAAATCTTCTAGCTTTCTGGGAACCAAGCTTTCTGTGAACAAGACACTTTGTGGCGGGCGGGAGGAATGGTTAATTTTTAATAGCCAGGACAGTAAAATAGCTCCTGAAATATATGTTGATACAAAATATAATGGCTGCCTATTGTGTGCATCATTAAAGAAAGCAAAACTGAATGTGTTCTTGTAAGTAATATTAATGATAAAATAGAGCCTCCTCTCCCACTCAGACACACTACAGAAATGAGGAGACTATGGTATGTGTTCTCACAAAAAACAGACCCATGTTGGTCTAGGTTTTGGCCAGTTCTTATGTGGGTTCACAGTGACAGGGACAAAGTAACAATCCTCCCCTATGCTTGCATTGATGTGTGGCGTGTTGAGAATGGCTTTGTTGGAATTGCTAGCTGACACTCTAAGAGCTGGGGGCGGGGTGGGTTCAAGGCCTACGTGCAGGCTAAGGAGTCCTGTAGCAAAGCTTGTGAGCATAGTCAGTTTGGAAACAGACAGCTTACAGCAAGGCGGGATGAGTTGTGCCTCTCTGCCTTAGGGAGCAGCCTCATTTGTCTCTCTCTCTCTCTCTGTTTTTGAGTCCTTCTGCATTGTCGTTCGGCATTCTAAGAAATATTGTTATGTTGCAACCTCCAGTGCTTAATTTGTGCCAGGGCTGAGCCCTGGCACCACTGGGCTTGCTGCATAAGTTATGAATGTAAAAAAATTGTTTGAGCCCCAGCACCTAATTGCTTGAGCCCTGGCATGTCTTTCATTACAAATTAAGCACTGGCAACCTCCCAGGAAGAGTATTTTTCAAACTTCTCTGTGTGTATGTCATGAACATAACAGTCTGCATAAGCAGCAGGAAGCAATGCAGTTGCCCAGAATTGCTCTTTAATTATTCCAACGCCACCCTGAAGGGGTCAGGAAGGGATCAGAGAGTACACAGATGCATGGATCTGACGTACCATTCACCAGCCAGCTAGTTCTGTTGGCCATTTGCCTAGAGAGGAAGTATGCTGTACCCTTTAGAGGAGTGTTTAAGTGTGGAGTGTGCACCAGGGAGTCCCCTAACAGAATGCCTTCAGCTCTCCCTCTGGGGAGATGATGCCCCACACTGTCCCCAGTACCTGGCTGTGCCTAAATGGCACAATCTAGCCCAATATGAGTAAGAGGCCTGATGCTGACTTGGCAGTTGCTAAAAAGTTCCGAGGGGAGCTGGGAAAATGTGCAAAGAGCAAGTTCAGAATTTACAAACATGAGCATTCAAAAAGGAAACCTCTTTGGAAGCGAGACACTCATCTACAGGTAAGGGAAACCTGCCACATGACACGTGTCCAATCAAAACTAACCAGCACAGTGCAAATTGTGAATACTTACAACAAACTGCTTGCAAGGCACCTGGAAACCAAATATTATTTCCAGAAATTATCTGGGAAATAATTTCAAATAACAAGTAAATTTGAGTGTAACTCCCCCGTAGCTGAATATGGGTTGTGTGAGAAAACGGTGAGCTGCTCACAGTCAACTCATGCACAGAAAAAGAGGAGTGATTCATTGGATACATTATTCATTGTGGACTATTTACCAGCTCTAGCTCCCAGTTTATCACAGCTTCCTTCTACTGTGAGAGAGCATGATGATGTACAGCATAGGCTGAAAGTGGGAAGTCAAGAACAACAACGAGATTCCAGAAATGGACAAAGAGAAAAATAAGAATTATATGCAAGTATGTGGCAAGATTCCACTTTTGGAAACACTGGGCCATATCCTCAACTGGTATAAATTGGTGTAGCTCTGTTGACATCAACCATGTCAGTTTACATGAGCTGATAATCAGACCCATCATATTCAGGAAATTATAAAACAAAATGAGATGGCTGTTTACCACTTTCTTTCTGGCCTTTTGGCTATGAGCTTCATTTCATTTACACCCAAAACTCACACTGAAGTCAATAAAAAATGTGAGTGCTCAAAAAAAAAATTGGACCCTAGATGCTATAGTAGTTTAATATCTAATACATTGTCTATTGGGAGACTGTCACCGGGTGACTGGCCCTTTAAGTGGGATCAGGGTCTAATGCACCTGTGATTTGTTGGCTGTCTCCCACTTTGGATTCAGAGACGGTGCGTGGGCCATATAAAGAACAATCAAGGAGAGGTGAGCTGCTTGAGAGAACAGTGGAGGGTCTAGCTTCCTGATCTTCTTGAGCTGAATGCTGGGAGGCTGAATCATTGGACTATGTCTTGGACAGAAGAGTCATGAGACTAATCACTCTCGGATGGATGGCCGGAAGAGTGGGGCCATGGAACAAGGGCAGAAAGGAACAGGGAACTGCATGCTGGTGGACTAACTGGTGGATGACCTGGAAGTGATGTCCTTGGAGAGGGGAAATGATAATGGTGGTACTTTTGTATTGTTTACTGTGGGACTTGGGAGAGTGGTTCTGCCATGACGGTTCTATGGACTATTGTACGTGTACATAAATAAATTATGCCTTTTTATCAGATAGTGAGAAAGACTGTGTTCTTTTTATGGCTGGACAGTGGGGAAACTGGTGCGCTTATGTCATGGCCGTCAGGGGCCACCCATGACATCATGTCCTTCCAAGGGAGAATAACTTAATGATTTAATGGGTCTTTCCCACCTCTGAATACTCTGATCTTATTTTAGGAAACAATTCTTAGAGTCCTGCTGTCACTAAGTCTGCACTTGCGGTGGTCTTTGCTCTGACTATTGCAAGTGTCTTGCTACTCTCGGCTTTTGGCATGGATCCCACCCAAACCATCTTCTGGCGAGGGCTCAAACTGTTCCCTCCAAACTTATGGCCGGAAGTCAGTTCTTGTCACTCAGGAACATCCAGCAGTGATTACCCCTGAGCTTTATCACCAGAATCCAGGTCACTCTGTCTTCAGTAAAAGCAGTTTTATTTAAGTGCAACACAGAGAATCTCATATCATAAAATAAGGTGAAGTGAATGTAACCACATCTCAGTCTCCTCCTGCTAAAATACACTTAGATGGATGAGATAATTAGGGGTCAGATTCCACTGGGTGCAGCAAACAGAAGGAGGGGCTCCCTGATTCTCAGGCTAGTTTTAAGCATCAAGAAGTTTTAAGTTTTTAAGCATCCCAACTCCTCCAGCTGGTAATGTTTCCCATGGCACTGCTCACCAGCTGGGGGCAGCCGGAGTTCAGTGTGCTCTGGCACTCCTCCTGCCCCTCTCCACCCTGACATACGACACTTGGGGCTATGGCAGCTTTGCACCTACAAGGGAGTTGCTGCCGGATTTGTAGCACAAAGGGGCTGCAAAGCACCAGAGGATCTGTCTCTGTCGCAAAATATTACCCGTTACCTCAAATTGCTACATACAGTAAATCTTTGATTCCCTCCACATGTAGGTATGAGTCCCCATCTCAGAGCATTCTCTCCTCTTAGTTTACAGGCATGTCCAGCTACCCTCTAAGAGTGTGTGCTCAGCAGCCTCCAACTCCCTCCTAGAAGAATTTCTTTACCCCACAAGGACAAAGCAGTTTGAAGACTCATTTTTTATTTCCACCTCCCAACAGGATTAATGAGTTTCGCCCATCACTTATTGACGTGATCTCTTTTCACTCCTGTTCATATATAGCAATTAGCATGAAATAAACTCTTTGGCCACACAGTCAACATCCTTAGAGAGCTATGTCTGGACAGGTTCCCCCATGCAACACAGGTACAAAATAACATTCACATTTTGAAAGGATAACAGTGCTAAATCAGCTGTCCCTATACAGCCAACTGACTCACATACACCTACCGTGCTAATATAGGTAAGTCACATCCTACAGAGAAGATTCCTGTAGAAAGCACAGTACAAACAATGGCCCCAGTTCTACAATTAAATCCATATAGGAGAACCTCTGCGCCCACACAGAGACCTGTTGGCTTCAGTGGGACTTCACTTCATGCAGGAGTTTGCCCGGGCAGAGTCCCCTGAAGTCAGTGGGGCACCATACAGTGCAGGGTATGCCTGCATCAACCCAGTCACAGGAGAGAGGCCTCTGTATGTAGCTGCTTTATCTTACTGTCCAGAAGATAAGCCATATACTTTAAGAAAGGCTTTATGTTATAGTTAGCGCTACATGGATGCTTTTGATTAACTGTACCTCAGCCACAATGAAAATCAATATTATCATAAAAGTTAAAGATACTTTTTTTATAATTTAAAATGAAAGTTTTGCCTATAATGGATAAAACTTTAGTTTGACATGGGGGGGCAGATGGTATAGAGACCATGTTCTCTGGGTTCTACTGTACTAAATGCATCCTCCAGCTGAAAGAAAACAGTGATTATCAAAAAGTCAATTGTCATTCTGCCTCTTTAGAAAAATTCCATTAAAGATAAAGCCAATTTTAATTAGATTAAGTATCCAATTACTGTAATTACATTTTTAAAAAATTCACATCATGAGGATGACCCTTTTTAAAAGGGTTACAAGAATAATTAGTGTATTCATATTAAACAAAATGTATTGGATAATATTTATACCCAGAAGGCAAAGTACATTACACATATTTCACCTTTGGGGAAAGCCTGCAAATGTTTTGGCAGTGGTATGAATATTTATAGGCAAAAGTGTGCTTTAGCAAGATTATATGAGAAAGCACTTTTATGCTCACAAATTTTTACCCAAGGGTAACGTATACATAAAATGTAGTGCAGAGATTATGGATATGCAAAGTATGATTTAAGTAGGGAATTTATATCTATTTGTTTAATTAATTGGAGCAGAAAACTATTTTCCTTATTTCTGACAAAAGAGCCCAAGGAATCCAAGTGCCCACTAACTACAGCAAAGGTAATCGGCAAAGAAGATGCAAGGAAAAGTCTTTACCTCACCACTTGCCAGAACATAGACTAAGCCAGCCATTTTCACACAAGGCCTTCGCTCTGGGTCATATTTTACTCCGTAGAATACCATGACTCTCCTTTTTCTGATCCCGGGCTCACCAGATAGCTGGAAAGCAGGCAGTCTCTATGGAATTTGCAGCCGCATCTCTACTTATTTGGGGTCAAATCCTTAAATTCCTAATATGGGGAAGAACCAACTAAGTGGAAGGGGTTTAGGGACATAATCCTCAGTCCAGGCTCCCTGTACAGCACTAATATGGCACATGGGAAGACACAGATACAGTAACTCCTCACTTAACATTGTCCCGGTTAACGTTGTTTCATTATTACGTTACTGATCTATTAGAAAACATACTTGTTTAAAGTCGTGCAATGTTCAGTTATAATGTTGTTTGGCCGCCGCCTGCTAGTAGGTAACTACTTTGTGATGTAAGCCAAGCGACGCTCCCACTTCAGTGTGGCAGCCATTGTTGTTTACGTTGTCTCAGTACAAGTATTCCCTGAACATTTCTAACATGTGATTGTATCACCCAGCATCATGAGTCAAAAATGCCCAGCAAGTGATAGTGCAGTGCCTAGCAGTGATGACGATTCTAACAGGGAACGTCGCTCCAAATTGATTAGGGAAGTTGGTGATGTAATGAATTGCTATAAAGAAATTTACCAATAAAAAAAAAAAAAAGGAAAGCAAAACAACAATCTCTAGATGTGTTTTTTCGAGTTGGGAAAGTTCAGCAATAACAGCAAGAGGAGCAGCCGGACGATCCACCCTCTGACTCCACTACCTCAACTAAGCGTCACAATCATCATTGGTGAGTACAGTATTAAATTGTTTGTTTAAAATTATTTAAAGGTTATACTGTATATGGATATAATGTCTTTTGTCTGGTGAAAAAAATTTCCCTGAAACCTAACCCCTCCCCCCGCCCCAATTAACATTAATTTCTTATGGGGAAATTGGATTTGCTTAACATCGTTTCACTTAAAGTCGCATTTTTCAAGAATGCAACTACAATGTTAAGTGAGGAGTTACTGTAATATAGCCCACAGCTATCCCTACTTAGGAATCTCAGTGGAACCAAATAGTTCACTAATCCATTGGCTATACATCTTCCCTACTCACAATATTCTCTTGGCAGAGGAGCTGCAGAGATCTGCCCTGGAGAATCTCAGCAATCAGTGCTGGTGGAGCATATGGACTGATGCTGTCAGTTTCACAGCTTTTAAGAGATCTGGAGCCTATCACAGGTATTTAGATGCTCGATGTTTTGGCCTTACATTCTTACTCAGGAAAGGCTCCCACTGATTTCCAAAGGAGTTTGGCCTTAGAAAGAACTGCAGAATTTGGCTTTTTACTTTTAGAATTTTCTCTTCTACACTGCTACTCATCTTGTCTTTTTCAAATCTGCATAAGTTTTAGTGCTGGACTGCAGAGTCAAATCAGCGCTCCAAGAAACTCAAACCATTGAGAGACACTGGGCCTGGTTCTTTTTTCATTCATGGCACTTTTACATCAGTGTACTACTGTTGAATTCAAGGGAATTGTTCCTAATTTACACTGGTATAAATCACAGCAAAATTAGACCCAGATTTTTAAGTCCCCTCTCAGATATGATTAAATGAAACAAGCAGACCCAAGATGATTCATTCAACTAATTTCACACCATATTTCTGTTCACAAAACTATCAACAATTGAACTTTGATTTTTATGGATTTCTGTTATTCAGGAACGTTCAATTAATGTGTTACGTGAACAGATATCAGCCTATATATTGTTCAGGTGCTATTGCTGTTATTCTTTATTTCAAGCTGTGCTGCGTGATTGGTCACCAAAATCAAATGGAAATGTTTCTGCTCTCTGGATGAGTGAAACTTTTGTGAAGAGGAAAAAGGCTTGAATAAGTAATTTGTGGTGCAAACATTTGCGCAAACACATATTTGCATGAGTATTCAAATATGCAGTGTAAATATTTGTGTTGCATACAGATTAGCACATTTTCTGTTTCTATGAACCTTTTTTGCAAACAAAAATATCAAACGAATATTCTCGGCAAATGAATAAAACCATGGAGCAACAAAGCAAATTCATGCATCTTAATGGAACAAATGTTCTTGAATGCATTTTCAGTATTCACCCTGTGCTAGGGATAAGTTGGGATGGTTGGAAAGCAAGGATCAGCAGGGGGAAGGAATGGATAGGATCAATGTCAGGAAGAATGAATAAGGAATAAATAGAATTAAAGTCTAATTTCAGAAGTTCAAGATAAACCATTTTGCCTTAATGGTTGGAAGTATTGATATTAATATCCATTATATGCAATACATACACACATTACAGTAGCTGGAAGTTGTTTTGCCACATAAATCCTGCTATTTTTAATACCATAAGGACTGTATAGGGAACACAGTACAATACAGCAGATTCATGAATAAATATCAACCGTTGTGCAGACATCACTTCTTAAAATACCTCCTTCTATGTGATGGCAAGCAATATCCAATGTACAATAACCGTAAAAAAAACCCCACACTTCATGAGGCTGACCCTTTATCAAAGTGTTGTGGGAATAACCAGTGTATTCATATTCGTGAAACTCTGTATTGGATTATATTTATACCCACAAGGCAAAGTACATAACACATATTTACAAGGCTTTCATCTTTTTGCTTATTCTGTTTGTTTATTATCCTATTTCCATACCTATATTTGTACATGATAAGGACCAGATGCTGTTTTTGGTTTAGTTAATGGAAGTTTTTCCACTGACTTCAGTGGATGTAGGATTGGGTCCCTAATACTCATGGAGTTTGATTCTACATACCTTATGCATCTAAATTTTTTACTGAAGGAGATGAAGATTTGGGTGAAGGAGGAAAATTATTCTTTTAACAATAATTTTTGGGACAGAAGAATTTATACTGGGTCGTGATCTTCCTACCAGTATATCTTATTTTCTTTGTTATGGTTGACTGTTCTTCCACTTTACTAGTTGCTGGATCTTTGTTTATTTGCTGACTATATTATAAGTTGTTAAATAAAAATATAAATAATAATAAAAATTGCTGCAACTGTCTTGCACCAACTAAACAAACAAACTAGAACATTTATTTCAGAAAATTTTTTTTTTATGTTCTTATGCACTCAACTTATTCATCTTCCTTACACTGTGAGCTCAACAACTATCATATGCTTCCTGACTGGTCACTGTACAGTGCTTCCATAGTCTGACTGGGGATTTGATTATCCAGTGTGTGGAAAATGAGTTTGAGCATAGTGGGTATTTCCATTCCTCTCTGTTGTGAAAAGTAAGGAAGGGGAAGTTAGAAAACAAGCAACCCTTGACAGGAATTTTCTATTCCTTCCACTTGTATTATGTCAAGAAGAGTCTGCTAGCAGATAGTGATACTATCCTCTGTTCCATGCTGTTAAATGATTTCCTCATGGAAATCCATATATTAACCATCACTGATTCAATGTCACTCTTAGGACTGCTAATAGTGCAATTGTCTCCTGAGAGTTATTCATTGCAGCCTGAGCATAGGGATGCTCAGGGAGGTGCTAGAGATCTGTTAGTTGCCTCTGACCTATTACAAGCAGTCTAACTATCTTGAGTGCATGTCCTAAGATAAAGTTAAAATGGAAATAGTGTTGACATACAGAGTGCCCTGCTCTGCTACTGATTTCCTGTTTGAGTTGACTGATACTGCTTCTGGAATGGCAAAGGCTTTGTCCTGTGAAACTTCAACCTCATGTAAGCTGATTCTTCTAAACCAGGGGTTCTCAAACTGGGGGTCAGGACCCCTCAGGGGGTCGCAAGGTTCATACATAGGGGGTTGCAAGCTGTTAGCCTCCACCCCAAACCCTGCTTTGCCTCCAGCATGTATAATGGTGGTAAATATATAAAAAAAGCATTTTTAATTGATGGTGGGGGGGAGCACTCAGAGGCTATGTAAAAGGAGTCACCAGTAAAAAAGTTTGAGAATCACTGTTCTAAGCTGGTGCAAGATCTCACAGCCAGCCTGATAGTGTTAGGCAGATATTTGTTCTGGCTCAACACATGAAGCTGTAATCCAGTTTGATGTTTGAATGACTATAGAAAGATAATTTCAAATCTAAATGTAAACTGAAGTCCAACAGTTTTGAAAATCAAAAGTTTCAAGCTATTTCAAAGATTTCTTGCCATGTGTATTAAAACAGCAAATGTAGTTAACTACACCATATGTTGCACTCAGCACAAAGTTTACCTAATTTCCAATGGATAATACTTACCCAGGAAAATACCATATTTTTTACTTGTAATCACAAAAACTCATTCTACGGATCATCTCTATATATTGCACTTTTAATTAAGCTTAAACGGTATTTTGTTGAGTGCACATTACCTTTTAATCTTCAGAGATAAAGAAAATAAATACCAGTAATTGATCCATAGACTGTGCTATGTAGCTATAAAGTAATTTAAATTCTACACCACTAGAAGACATTTATCAATTCAAACGAAGGGAGGGCCACACTCTGCCACCTAACATTGAGGGTGGCAGAATCTGGCCCTAAGTGAGTAGTGGAACACCAACTACTGGCCTGTCTCCAATTCATCCTCAATAAAATCTTTGTGAAGGTAGCAGCAAACATGTGTCAGTCATGATGGACTTTCCTTATCCTCCCCAAAAATTCTCATTTGTGGGTTCTGCAGGGATTGATTCTGTCACATACATGAAATGTCTTGGAGAGATGTCTCAGGGTAGCCGGCCCTCTGTCAAGGGGTGCCAGAAGACAGACAGCTCCTCAGGAAAGGGACTTCTTAGGGAGCTGGCTAGGGAGCTCAGCAGGAAAGAGAATTCAGGAAACATACTCCTAGAGTGAAGAGGTTCTGAAAGGGGAGAATTACAAGTGCCAAGCCCATAGGAGGCCTGGTCTCAGTAGAATGACCTTACCAGACAGCAGTTGATGGTCCAGATCCCAGATTAATTACACACTACTTCAAAGAAGAGCTGCAGTGATTTGACCTCTAAAGGGGCCCTGAGTCCAGAGAAGGAAACCTTTGCTGTGGCAGGTGGTGGCTGGGTTCAGAGGGCCTTAGTAGTAAAGAGCCTATATGGAGGAGATGGATGAACTCAAATGGGGCAAACCGACTAAGATTAACCCCCAGGCCCTCCACACAGCTAGGACACTCAAGTGAAGACTTCTGTGGGTTTTTGTTTGGTCTTTGATTAAATAAATCAGACCCCACAAAGGGCACCATTCAGTTTGTAAACACTTAATTGAACTCATTGAAAGCTCACTGGGGAAAGTGAGGCAGAGATTTACCATGCGGTTCCGCACTGGGCCACAAGGGGGTGCTCCATGGGTGAGTGCCCACCACAACAAGAGATCATAAGACAAAAACCAGTTCCACATTTTTTTCTCAGCAAATAGGACAAATATTCATATATGGACTTCATAGTGCCTGGAAGAGAAAAGCATATTGGTGAAGCAGCTGGTTCAAGCTAAATGCAGAGAAGACAGAGATGATGCTGTTTGGAAGCATAAGACTCTTTGAGGAGTAAGCTAGGATACTAACCTCAGTCACCTGCCTCTGAAGGAATCTGCCCTGCTATTATCAAGAGAGTCTGCAGTCCAAAGTTAAATTCCTCATTGTTCCAAAATAGACAAAAAACAGTGGTGAGCGATACCTTCTGTCATATTTTTTCTTGGGATTTTTAAAAATTTGGAATGCAGCTTGTTGTGACCTCACTAAGGTGAGCAGCGTGACTAGACATTGAGTACTCCATATCATTTTTGGTTTTCAGACCTGTATCAGGACCTGCTGAGGGCACAGGAAGTGATGAAGAAGAGTCCCACGGGGAGGAAGAAGTCTACAGAGAGTGGTCAATGAGTCCCACTAAGACTGTGACAAGACCACTGAGAATTGGTAAAAGACCTACTGGGCTGTTGAAGGAGACAGTCCACAGGGGCTCTCATTAATGGGAAATCAGCTAAAGGCTGCCCTCTCCCCAGAGGTGAAGCATTGTAGAAGAACAATTACTGGAACCATTAGAATGGTTTCCAAGTGTTCAGAAGTCCTTACACTGTGATTTTACTTTTATAGTAACTTGAGACCTTTCAGCGTTGTGCCTTCGTAGTGATCTGCTGTGCCTTAGTGGAAAGCAGGTCAGTCCTCGGTTCAAGTTCAATTCCTTGTGGAAAATGAGTTAAAAACAGCAGCTGCAACCCAGACCCTCTGGAAAATAGTCTAATTCAACTACAGTAATCTAGTGTAATATAAATATAATGGAAATACAAAACCATGACATTTAATTTGATGTGATGCAATTTCTGCCTATGATTGTGAGAATGAACCAGTATAAACACAGAACCTCTCTCATCCTAGCAATAGTGAGAGCAGAGTTTATTAGAAACGTAGTGTGAGAGACGGCTTACACAACAGCAGCCCACGCTTACAAATTATTTGCAATCTTCAGATTTCACACTGCCTCCTGAAAAAAATCACTCCAAATATATTCCAGGATGTTTTTGGCAGTTTTAGTAGTTGGGACAGATTTTTAGTTCTTTCCTTTATATTTAAATAAATGCACTCACGGAAGGATTCAGTAAATACGCAGTACAGAGGGACACAGTAATCAAGGCATTGTCTAAATTTGCCTTTTTTTCCCCTGCTATTTTTTTCCACCGTAGCAGCTCCAGCTGTGCTAGTAACAATTCGTAAGCAGACAAATCCCAGGCAGCTGCTGGAATTTTAATTGCTAAGTCATCAAGATTTGTTCTGAATGGGGTTAGACAGCAATGGGAAATTTTAAGGGGAAATAGCTAATGTAGACCCCTTTCAATGAGTGTTTCTTGGTCTAGTTAGGAAAAAACATTTTAAAGAAGTGTACCAAAGTGCATTGAATACATAAATATACGAACAATACTCTGTATTGTAAATAGAAAAGGAGTACTTGTGGCACCTTAGAGACTAACCAATTTATTTGAGCATGAGCTTTCGTGAGCTACAGGAAAGCTCATGCTCAAATAAATTGGTTAGTCTCTAAGGTGCCACAAGTACTCCTTTTCTTTTTGCGAATACAGACTAACACGGCTGTTACTCTGAAACCTGTATTGTAAATAGTGGATCCAAAATTACTCCTTGCTGTAATCTTCTCACACTCTTTCTTCTTACATCTTTCCTTCAGAAAATATGATCCATAGTTTTTTGCAAGTTTGAACTGACATTCTGCTGAGAACTTTGTTGGATGTTTAGTCACCAAAAAATGGAATATGCGTAAGTGGAAATAACCTTATTAAGTCTTGACCACTTAGTCAATTTTAAATAAAGACTTGCTGCAAAACCCTTTAAAAATCTCAAGATATCCTACTGGATTCTGAAATAATTAAGAGCATTTTTATCCAACCTGATATACCCAAATGTTAGGTTTTTCCTCATATAGTCCACAAACATTATGTGTGTGTTCAAAACGAATGCTTCTGTTATTTTCTCGAAAAGAGAACTCAAGGCCCAATCCTGAAAGGTGCTCAAAGCCACCTGAGTACTGTTGAGTGCCCCCTAAAATTCTACTGAAGTGAAAGAAGAGCAGAGGACACCCAGCAGCTCACAAGAAATGCTTTACATCCTATAGAACCCAAACAATCTCCCCTGCATATTATGGATGAGGGAATGAAAAATCCACAGATCCCTGTGTGATGAGCCAGAGAGGCCCCACAGAGGCAATGAAGGGGTTGAGGAGGCAGACAGGCTCTTCACTGGTAATGAAAGGGTTAGGGAATGCCTGTGGACCCAGCTGGCCCTACCCCACTACACCTGCACCCAGTGTGAGGTGTGGACTAGGAAGATAAGAGAAGAAGGCCTATCCTAATTCAGGGCTGATCAGGAAGGAGAACAGAGCTCTAGTTCTCTTGGTGGGAGAGAAGTTTGGTTGTATTCCTGAGATGGTGCTTGCTTGCCAGCTGGATTGGCTCTCCTGGAAGGGATGACTAGATTTTTGGATAAGAATTGGCAGAAGCAAAGACTGGGAGACAAACCTTGAATACAGGGATGGGGCCTCACTGAAGGGGTTTGTGGGATGATTCTGGGTTTGAGTTGTGCTTATTTTTTTTTCTGAAATGCTCCAGCCAAAGCACCACTCTACTGGACCTTGTTGGGACAGACACATACTAGTGGTGATCTGCAGCTGGGTGAGTTGTGTCCAGAATCACCAGGGCGGGAACCTGGTTACATCCTAGCTTGGGGATGTTAAAGGAAAGAGTGCCACCTCTGTTGCATTGTTCTTCCCCCAGACTTAGAGATGGGGATCAGCAGATGGAGAGCAGGTGGGCAAGGGACATGCATAATTCTCCCTCTAACTTGCTGAGATCCAGATTTAAGTACTGATCCCCTGCAACACATCAGAGGACTAGAAACAGGAGTCTTACAGTGCCTGTTGAAAAAGTGAAATTTTTTTCTTTCCAATGGGACAGAGTACTTGCTAGCCTTGCTCACAAAATATTGGACCTGAACACTATACTATTGTATCATACTGACAGAGGGTCTGGGGTTTGTCAACACTGTTTCACAGTAAGTGGAGTCTGAGGGATTTATAGCAAGAAAAATCTATTCTTGCCACTTGGAGACACCACTGTACAGACTGGTTTCAGAGTAGCAGCCATGTTAGTCTGTATCTGCAAAAAGGAGTACTTGTGGCACCTTAGAGACTAACAAATTTATCTGGATACAGCTAGACAGAAGGCATGATGTAATATCTATTGCCAAGGACAATGGATACTTACCTTAAAATCCCACCTCCTTTGACTAATGAACATGGCTAAAGTAAAGAACTGTGAAGTGATCTTTGAAATACTTAACTAGGAGCCAGGAAGATAGGTGACGTTATCAGAATGAAGGGACTGGTCATTGTATTTCTTTGCATTTTTTCTGAATGGCACCCCTGATTTCAGCCACTAATTATGGAAATATTTATTCTCTCAACCTGATGAGAAACTCAATCACCAGGGAGCTGTCATGGATTAAGGAACTTGATAAACAGGTCTGGAAAGCTCTCTGGGACAGCCAAGATAAGGCTGCATTAGGTTGAGGAGCAAATGGTCAGAAGTATATATATTTAAGAAATGATTCTTTTGCTGTACCTTGGGCATTTCCAGCTTATGAGATGTGTGAATCTAAATGTGATATGCAAACCACTTCTGTTTTACTATCCCTTCCTCTGTTTTCAATAAATCTCTTAACCCACTTA